>NC_083770.1:13025307-13325307 GCF_963514075.1 Conger conger
ACACAGAGAGGAGCAGAACAAACCTGAAACATCTTCATTACGGCCCAGTTTGAACACTCACAGTATGAACAAACAGACATGCATATACACTCACTGAGCACTTCATTAATTGTACAACCTGTACACCAGCCTGTTAATGCAAATATTGAATCGGTGGCAGCAATTGAATGCATACAAGCATGCAGACATGGTCAAGAGGTTCAGCTGTCTTCCAGACCAATTCATGGGGAAGAAATGTGATTTAAGTGACTTTGACCGTGGCATGATTGTTGGTGCCAGACAGGGTGGTTTGAATATCTAAGAAACTGCTGATCACCTCAGATTTTCATGCACAACAGCCTCTAGAATTTGCAGAAAATGGTGTGAATAACAAAAACATCCAGTGAGCAGCAGTCCTGCAGAAAAAAACTGTTGGTCAAAGGAGAAGGGCCAGACTGATCGAAGCTGATAGGAAGGTGACAGAAACGTGAATAACCACACAACACATCAACCTCCTAAGTGGATAGGCCACAGCAGCAGAAGACCAATTAGTCTAAAACATAAGTCTAATGAATACCTAATAAAGTTGTCACAGTGTATATGCACAGAGGAGCGCATGTCGAGGTCTGGGATGCATTCGATGGCAAGTGAACTCTTGGTTGTCGTAGTCGACGTGTTGGATGCGAGAGAAATGGGCAGGCATGAAGACCTGAGTGACTTTGACAAGGGCCAAATCCTTGCTGGGGCACGATTGGGTCAGAGCATCATACATACGTCTGCCAACTTATGGAGAAATGCGTCAAAACTAATTGGGAGGGACTTTATCATGCAGCAAGACAATGACCCAAAACACACTGCCAACACATCAAAGGACTTTGTTAGGGAGAAAAAGTGGTAGACCGGCCAAGTCAATCACCGGACCTTAACCAAACTGAGCATGCAGGGAAAAACCCTGGAACAAACAACAACTGAATGAGGCTGCAGTAAAAGCCTGGGGAAGCATCACAAAAGAAGAATGCAACAGTTAGGCGATATCAACGGGTCGCAGGCTTGATGCAGTTATTGCAAGCAAGGGAGTAAATACCAGAAAATAAAAGCTGAAATTCTGAACTCTTGTCTCGTGTTTATCTTTTTATCTCAACCCCAAATGTATTCAGTACATTGCAAAAACAAAATAATTGGCCTTGCTGTTCCAGTACTTTTGGAGAGGACTGTACATTCTAAATAGAACCACGTTTTCAGTCGTGAAACATCCTGTCACACACACTCTTACCCAACCCATCAATTCAGCCCGTGAAAGGAAAATAATTCACCTTAATGAATAATTCAGTCAAAAAACATAACAATAAGAGAGGCCATCTGGGCCAAGCATTACTATGCAATTTGGATAAATGAACAGGAACCATAACTCCTTTCTAAGAGAGCTTATACTGCAATAAGCTACAGTACCTTCCTGTTTTTCCCTTGAAGAAAATAAGACCATAAATATCTCCTCCTTGGAAGTCTCTTCCAAGTTTTTGATTTTGATCAACTAAACAGTGGACAATCGAGGTGTCTTTTTGGAGACAGTGCTCATTACGTTAATGGCCAGACTGGACCCAGTCCAAGGGAGGCCCAGGAATTTCTACCCTGCGCTGGTGGGGTAAACTGAGGCCACAGACCGGGTAGCTTAGCTTGTCTTTTCAAGGTACCCCCAGGTCTTTGCCGAATCTAAACCGCTGAAATATAGCCTGTCACGGGCGAACGCAAACATTGAATTTAAACACAAATTAATTACTCCCTCTGGGACTGTGTGAAAATGGACACTAGGGGGGAAAAACACTTTGCTTGGAGTTAGCAGGGCCGTGGCAAGCAGATGGCTCTGAAAACAGGCTGCCAGCCAATAATAGCGCCTCCTCCTCCGGACGTCTGTCGGGGCGAGAGCAGTCCCGTACCCTTCATCAAAGGACACTCACGGCGTGAGCCCGACAGGCCGCCACGAGGCCACTTATGAGCAGGACTGAGGGGGGACAAAGGGGTACAGAGCGGTGCAGAGTGGTACAGAGCGGTGCAGAGCGGTACAGAGCGGTGCAGAGCAGTGTAGAGCGGTGCAGAGGGGTACAGAGGGGTACAGAGCAGTGAAGAGCAGTGTAGAGCAGTACAGAGCGGTACAGAGCGGTGCAGAGCGGTGCAGAGCGGTGCAGAGCAGTGTAGAGCAGTGAAGAGCAGTGTAGAGCAGTGCAGAGCGGTGCAGAGGGGTACAGAGGGGTACAGAGCAGTGAAGAGCAGTGTAGAGCAGTACAGAGCGGTGCAGAGCGGTACAGAGCGGTGCAGAGCGGTACAGAGCGGTGCAGAGCAGTGCAGAGGGGTACAGAGCGGTGCAGAGCAGTGCAGAGGGGTACAGAGGGGTACAGAGGGGTACAGAGCAGTACAGAGCAGTGCAGAGCAGTGTAGAGCAGTGTAGAGCAGTGTAGAGCAGTGCAGAGGGGTACAGAGCAGTGTAGAGCAGTGTAGAGCGGTACAGAGCGGTGCAGAGCGGTACAGAGCGGTGCAGAGCGGTACAGAGCGGTACAGAGCGGTACAGAGGGGTATAGAGCAGTATAGAGCGGTACAGAGGGGTATAGAGTAGTACAGAGCGGTATAGAGCGGTACACAGCGGTATAGAGCAGGGCAGAGTGGTACAGAGTGGTATAGAGCAGTACAGAGTGGTACACAGCGGTATAGAGCAGTACAGAGCGGTACAGAGCGGTACAGAGCGGTACAGAGCGGTACAGAGCGGTACAGGTGGGTCCCCACCAGCAGTACAGAGTAGAACCCAGGCTGCGTCTCCCACTGCCGGAGCTGCTCCTCGGCCGGCTTCAGCACAGCCGTGTCTTGGCTGGAGGCCTGAGTTAGCGCGTGCAGCACCACAGAGCTGGCACTGTGGATGTCCATTACTGACCTGGAGAGAGGGAGGGAGAGGGGGGGATAGAGAGAGGGGTTAAGGAACGGTCGCCATTTAACAGAAGCTGCTCATGTACTAACTCAGCCAAGGTTGCTTGTTACATTACATCACAATCATTCAGCTGACGCTTTTATCGAAAGCGACTTCGTTGATTAGACAAAGCAGGGCGCAATCCCCCTGGAGCAACGTGGGGTTAAGGGCCTTGCTCAAGGGCCCCACAGCTGCATGGATCGTGGCTACACAGGCTTGAACCACCAACTTTCCGGGTCCCAGTCATGTACTTTAGCCAGTAGGCCAATCCAAGGGTGTGGCACTGACGTTAAATCCTTTCGCAAAGGATTAAAAAAACCTGAACCGTTCAGCAAAATATGAAGGCGTATGTATTGGATAGCACACAGAGGAAAAATGACATTTTGAAATGAAAACTGTGCATGTGGTCAGGGAGTGTGCTGGGTGCATACATAATCAATGTAATGAAGTGAGCTCTTTAAAACACCCAGCGTCATACAGAAACACGGAGCAGAGAGAGACGCTGACGCCTACAGATCTGTCAAGGAAAGGGAGGAGGGGGGCGAAATGTTTCAAAACTTCACATTCGAGTTTCGCTTTTCCCCCCGGCCTCCATTACGATGAAACGGCACGGCGCATCAAAGACAGCAGGAACGCGCGTGACGCAGGTGCAACGGCACACCTGTGAACACAGGGCTCTGAAACTCTCACCTCACCCCCGTCACTCGGAGAAAGAAAAAACATCACCTACGGACATGATGAAAGTCTCTTTCTGGAACAAAGCTGCTCTTTTCCCCCGGAAAGATAAAGGTTGAGAACTCTCTCCCTCTCTCCTTCTCTCTCTCTTTCTCCTGCTCTCTCTCTCCTTCTGTCTCCTGCTCTCTATCTCCTGCTCCCTCTCGTTCTCCTGCTCTCCTGCTCTCTCTCTCCCTCCCTCTCCCTCTCTCTCTCTCTCGAGTCAGAAGTGTTCCAAATGGGGGGGGGGCACCTGATGGGACGGCACACTTAGGGCCGCTAATCAAATCACGTTTGTAATGGAACTTGCTGGAGTCTGACACAGACCCTCCAGCCAGCGTCTGCACAACAAGCAGTCTGTTAAAGTGCTCAGGAGGAGGAGGAGAAGAGAGAGGGGATGCTAAGGTGGCCAAAGGACAAAGTGTTTTTAGTGGTTCAGCAAGCAGCACTTGCGGAAAGCTTAGTAAAGAGTATTTTATTATGCTCAAATTTGAGAGCTAAAATCCCCCATCCCTGCAAAATCCTGATGAGAGCAGGTAAAATAAATAAATAGACATACAGTGGGCCCCAGAATGATTGGCACCCTTGATAAATACGCACAATACATACTGTAAACTAGCAGAAAATACCATTATTAACACACATTTTTTCCTCCCCAACATAAAGTAGTGTAAATTAGTGTGCTTTATTAAAGATTCAATGGAATCAGCCAAATTCTAACATTTTTCAAATAAATAATTTTTATTATTTCCCCAATAATTGTGAAACCTGTTTTTTATTTAATAAATGCTTACACTGCATTACATTACAGTCATTTTGGCAGACGCTCTTATCCAGAGAGAGAATGAAATGGAAATCATAACCACAAGTGCACTGAAATCCCTATCGGAAAGAGCAGTGCCAAGTACTGGAGTGATCACAGATAAAAACTTGAACCCACACATAAACTGAGCTCTCTCTGACCTGCCTCTTCTGAATTGACAGTTCTTTGCCTTTTCCCATGCTGATGGATGACAAAGGGATTTTATACTCTAGTGAAACAAGATTGGAATGACACAATATAGTACCTTTAGACTGAGATTAACTAAATTAAGTTAAATTCTATTGCTAATGTCAGTTTGATTCTATCTACAGTACTTAATGTAATTGGTTAATTTGTTTAATTGAAATGCATGTTCATTGTCAGTAGGAAAAAGGAGGCTAGCCACAAGAATGGCTAGCCACTATGTTCACTTCTGCTTTTTAAAATAAATTATTACTTTTTCCAAGTCTTATCGCTCAGTTGTTTTTAAAGCCCTTTTTTACAGGTGCCAATAATTTTCACACATATGGTTTTCAGAAAAGATGAGATTACTTAATAAAAAAACATTGAAACATAACAGTAAATGTACTGAATAAAATGCCCCCAGACCAAATGTTAACATAATAGATAATAACCTGAGTTGTTTATTACAAGCAGCCTTTTTTCTCAATTTGTATCAAAGGTGCCAATAATTCTGGAGCCCAATGTCCTTGATATAAATCGATACCAAGAACACAGCAACAATTTTTAATTGGTTTTGTTTCTGCAGTATGGGTGGGACCATTTACCCGAGTAAACAAGTATTCACCAAACATCTGATTAAGGTGTATACATCACATTCTTAGTGTACATTAAAACATGCTGACCAAAAAAACACACAAATCAGAAATAGTGTTACACCCCACTTGTGGAAAAACTTTGGATCACCCCAAGTCAAAGGTTAATCCGTGTCCTGTTTCTCAAGCTCCTAGACACAATCCCTATCTTACCACCACCCTATTTCCCGAACACCATTTTCCTAACCCGAACCCAAACACTAACATAACCCTAACCCATGAACCCCAAAACCAAAACTGAAGAATGGTGTTGCATTATGTATGACTATTACATTTAAAAAATTAAATTAAAAAACACACAAGATAACCCATAAAATCAATGGTTTATGGTTTAGTTATTTTCATGGCCAAAAATGAATTGCTTTTTGCACTCTAATGTTGTACTGAGTCTTCATTTAAAAGCACTTGAACCAAATGTTTGTGAGTTTTCCATACGATAATATGTGTGCTTTATTAAAGATTCAAAGGAATCAGCCAATTTCTTACATTTCTCAAACAAAATAATATTTCCCCAGTAATTGTGAACCTGTTTTTGAGAGTAAACCATATTTTGCTTAAATACATTTCCTTTTAAAGCGGAAATCCTGATGGTCTTGATGAAGACCAAGAGCACAAACACAGTTTAGGCCCTTATCTTTCAGCCAAATCGGCCTTGCACTAGCCTAACACTGTTTATTCTGGGCTATTCAAAAGCCAGGCTTAACTGTTCCCAAAGTGTCACACTGGTATCAGAATACGATACTAAAGCCTAAGAATCATCAACAGCGTATCTCCTTCGGCAAATATGTCATCTTTGTAGACCACAGCAAGTTGCATATGCGGGCATGGCTTACAAAATATGAGATTGTGTATAGTGGTGGAGACTTGCACATTATCTCCAGTGAGCATCAATCATTTGTGTTCTTAATGGTTTTGGTTTGGAGCCACTGTCAATGTAAGACAGGGTTAAGTTCATGAAGCGCATTCTTTTTTTTTTTTTTTTTTTTCACAGCGTCTCATATCTTAAGGTTGTCCACCATCATGCCCTAGAGTGCAGTGTGCACACAGCCCTCTGATGCCACCAAGTGGATATGCTGCTGTAAAACAGGCTTTAGCCACCAAAAAAAACTCATCGCAGGGACAAATCAGCTTGTGGTTGTGTAGAGAAAACTGTGAAATGTCCCTCCCCGACTTGGACTGAAATGAAATTCTAATCTGAGCACAAACATGAAGCAGTCAGATTAAGATTAAAGTATTAAATTTGTCTTCGGTGGGAGAATCTGTGCAGGACTAGGTAAGGGAGAACTCTGACATCCGTGAGTCAGCAAAGTCTTAGCCATTTGGATGAATAAAGACGTGCATTTCCTCAGAAATGAGTGGAGGCTAAACCGGGAGTCAAACTGAACCTGCACAAATACTGCCATCTCGTGGTAGATCCAAAGAGCAACAGCCAGAACAAATTCCAATAATTTTTTTGTATTTTTTTTATCATTGCACACCGCTGATATGCGTCGAAACATCCATCCATCCATCCGATATCTAACCCATTTACACATGGTCAGGGCCGCCAGGGGTGCTAGAACATATCCCAGCATGCACTGGGCAAGAGGCAGTAACACCCTGGACAGGCCGCAAAACCATCGCAGAGCACACGCAACATTAACCTGTTGATAGATAGATAAATAGATAAATATGTTGATAGATAGATAAATAGATAAATAAGTTGTTAGATAGATAAATAGAAAAATTCCTCATGTGACCCCCAGGATCTGATAAAGCTTCTGAGATGGAGAGCAAGGTCTTCATAAAGCACCTCTCTCTCCCTCTTTATTATTTTACCTTTTTATCATTATCTTATTATTAATGGAGAAAAGGTCAAAAGTAAAAAAAAAAAAACTCTTTTCTGATCTGAATGTCATAGTGGAGGTTTTCCTCTGTTGGAAACATAGTTTGCCATGACAATCCAACATATGCACCACGCCTAAATCTTTATTCACGTGGTGGTTGTCTTTCTGAAGGAAGAACGATTTGTCCATCAGCCGATTGAGAATGGAGTTTTTCTTTACGATGTTTATTCGCAAGTGTCGCCGCCGTTGTCTTGAGTTCTACCAGCCTCAAGTCATCTACCTGATTTGTATCTCTCTGCCAAAACTACTATTCAGTGATCTAGCAAAGAACTAACAAACAAATGAAGCGCAAATATTTGTCCTGCATTGCTTCAGAAGATAGGCATCCGGCCTAGCCTAATCTATCCAGAACAGTTATGTTAGCTGTGAATAGACTCAATATGGATTTTTTTTCCATGTAGGAGACCTGTGTGTGAACAGGGAAAACCACTTAACCGAAAGTAAAACATCAAACAGGTGGCTTGTGTAGCCATTTCCCAAGATGGGAGGACAAGTCTACCACCAAGTCTACTGTCCAACAGAACAATACTTGGTTAGCCACATGCACATCACAGTATGTTTCAGTGAATATTTCCGACACCATTCTTGTGATGACAAAAAAGGTAACCAAGGCTCGGACTGATGACCAATCAGAGTGATGCGGAAAGCTGCCCTGATATTCATACAGAGCATTCACATGTTATAATGGACTCCCCATTACTGCACATACTGATGGCTTCTGCGATGGTATGGACCGGAGTATGCATATAACCAGAGTAAGCACATACTTACAATGAGTAAGAAATCAGCAGGACTAATCAGGATAAAGCTACCTCCTGTACCCTAAGCAAGAACATTCAATTCTGCAACATGCTGATAGAGCTTTGGCCATCCAAACAGTCTGGAATACAGACGAAGAGCTGATGAAGAATACTGCCACAACAAATCAATCATTTCAGTATCAGTATTAGAACAGTAAGCAGGTACATTCCCACTGGAATTTAATCAACGCTGTGACATTGGTAGTGCCATAAACAATAAGCTAACAGTTAGCCAACTGTCTTATAAAACAGCATATTATGCGGCTATCGACGTCGGCAATCAATTCCCATACGTTGCAGTGAGTCTGGAAAGACAGAGGAATCCGTACGAAAGTAGCTAATCAGTTAATACTGTGAGCTACCACGAAAGAAACTGAGCAATTGTCCAATGCCACAATCAGCTGCCTGTTCAACCGGCGAGATGTCAGCACCAAATGGCTCAATAAAGCGTTATGGCTGGACAGCAGCCCAGTTACCAAACTTGTTGCATGGTAACAGGTATATTTCTAGAGCTTGATAAATTAGTTAGCGATCTAACAACCTGCACAACTATTTTTCTACCAATGCCCATCTGTCCAGCTTCCGCGACAGAACAGACGACCAAATGGACGGAATGGAGGTTGCTAATTACCCTGTTAGCTCACTCACGTTGCTTAAACCAGATGGAAACCGCGATCTGCTAGCCAAATACCAATGAGCAATCAATTTAGTTGTTACCAACTTAGCTTCCGTAACTGGACATTTAACTGGCTGGCGTGCCAGCTCGACAGACCTCTGACAAAGTAGCCAAGCATCACTGTGCATTTCACTTGACGCGACACAAAGCAGACGACAGGAAAATGTTGCTGACATGATTATTCCAAAAACGTGTCAACACAGCAGCTACACAGAGACGGCTAGCATTAACGTTCAAGGCACTAGCTTGGTAACACGTTGGCCTAGGCAGAAGATAAAAAAATATATTTAGTTTTTACAATCAACGGGATGGGTTTGCATCTCGCAAACGTGTTACAACAATTTAAGTTACTTACTTCTTCTAAGGTGGATCTGTTCTGGAAAATCAAAACTATTCTGGTTTGAGCTCTTGCTTGGTACCTAGTCAAAACACACGCTGTTAGGATGGCGCCATACACACCGTATGTTGTGGCGCGCGTCAATGACGTCACACCAATCGGCTTGCTGTCAAAGCAAGGAAATATGGAATATGGAAATATGGAAGTAACATTTCATATATTGTGAATTTATTTATAATTTTCACAAGTGTAATTAGGTAAAGACGAAGCTTTGCACAATTCAGAATAAAAATTGGATACTATATTGATACTTTAAAAGGACTAAGGAATTCTAAAGCAAAAAGACTGGATTATTGTGAAGCCTTGAATCTAAATTGAATTTAGTTTTTATGTAAGTTATGTATTTTGTTAGAGACATTTGGAATGTACCCCATGTACAGCTCTTTTTTTACTGTGTTTTTTTCTTTTAGCTTATTGTACAGGATGATATACTTGATGTACACTCCAAACAATGTAAAGAAACATTTTTAAAAAAAGGTTCTTCTTCTTCTGTCTGCATTGCTATCTCCCACCATTTTGAAGGAGTCCTGGTCCTCCTTGGCACAATCTAGATCTATAACCTTGGATATAAACCCATAATCAGGAACTGAATTACTTTACTTTCTACTTTACCCCAGCCCATAGTGACCTAGTTAACCTCAACCCCCCTGCTCAGCTTTACTTTCCACTCTGTCTTAAAACTAGGCTGTATTGCAGAATACTGCCTGCCTTTCTCATTTTACATTTACATTTTTACATTTTTGTCATTTAGCAGACGCTTTTAATCCAAAGCGACTTACAATTGCATAGGTTCTTCCACAAGTTAAAGCATCACATCCATAGCTAGTAAAATACACATGAAGTGTTGTTCTAAACATATAGTCATCATAACTGCTTTTTTTTTGGGGGGGGGGGGGGTAGACAAGAGGGATAGGGATATCAGACTCAGCCTTCCATTCCTTCTCTCATATATCATTCAGTCGCTCCCTAACTGACCTCCCACACTCAAAGCGGCTGTCGGGCACAGAGCCATCGATAGACTCCCTCCCTAAAGCCGCCTTGGCAACACCCCATCTGCAGGCCCATTCCTTTCCACCCCCCCATGAGGGAATGCTAATTATTTTTGAATATTTATTTTTAAATATGCAATTGCAGGAGTGGATATACACTGTGTTCCTTCCAGTGATATTAATATTTTCTCTGTAGCAATTTTACATTTCTGCATTTTTCAGAATGACTTAAATGCAACTGCAAATGCAAATCAAATGCAAAGTGACAGACTTGATTCTCAGGCGTTAAAATCAATTAGTTAAAGAGAGTATCATTTATATCAACGAATACTGCAGTTACTACAGTTCAATCACGGCTCACTTAGCTATAGCAGTTTGGACAGTGCGATAAGCTAGACAGTAGAGCTCATTGCCTTATTTAAATACCGCCAGGAATCTGTTGTCTCTGTTGTCTCACAGTGGGGGGGTTTGGGTAGAGGTTCGGCCATGCAGGCTATGTGACGTCACAAACAATAAACCTTGTCTTCGGCACAGGTAAAAATATCAACATTTTCCACCAAGAAAAACAAGTTCCGCCTGTCATCGCTTACAATTTGAAAACGACGTGCAATGAGAGAACTCCATGCAGAAACAGTTTTGACCACATGTTTGAGTATCTCAAACTGCTGACCTCCTGGGATTTTCACACACACAAGAGTCTCTAGAGGCTAGGCTAGCCTACAAAAAAAACAAAATAAAAAACAAATGAGCAGTAGTTCTGCAGACAAAAACGCTTTGTTAATGAGAGAGGTCAGAGGAGAATGGCCAGACTGGTTAAAGCTGACAGGAAGGTGACAGTAGCGCAAATAACCACAACAGTGGTTTGCAGAAGAGCATATCTGAACACACAATGCATCATAACTCTAATTGGATGGGCTACAGCAGTAGAAGTCTAAAACTTACTGCTTACTTCTGTTTTTATGATATCACTGCATCGATTGAAGGTTCTACAGAATCAAAATAGCTGCTAATTCAGCAATAATTTTATGTTTAGAACGTGTTGATTACTGGCCCAAATAAATCAATACAGTCCCCTCAAAAAGTATTGGAACAGCAAGGCGAATTCCTTTGTTCTTCCTATACACTGAAGACAAAAGATGTACATGAGATCAGAATTTCAGCTTTTATTTCCGGGTATTTTTATCTAGATTTGCTAAACTACTTAGAACATTGCACCTTTTATATCAGATCACCCAATTTTTAGGTGAGCGAAAGTATGGAACGTGTGACCATACCATCCATCCATCCATCCATTATCTGAACCCACTTATCCTGAACAGGGTCGCAGGGGGGCTGGAGCCTATCCCAGCATACACTTGGTGAAAGGCAGGAATACACCCTGGACAGGTCGCCAGTCCATCGCAGGGCACACACACCATTCACTCACACACTCATACCTATGGGCAATTTAGACTCTCCAATCAGCATATCCTGCTATCCACTCCCTGGAGCTGGGGGGGAACGGCTAAAGGTGATGGCGTACATGGACGACATTGCCATCGTCGCCACAGATAGTCGTTCTATCGCTTGTGCCACCAAAGTGTTGGACGACTTCTGTGTGGCCACTGGCGCCCTGGTCAACAGGGACAAGAGTGAACTGTTTCTGTCTCCACATTGGAGTGAGGAGCTGACCGTTTCCTTCCCTGTGCATAGGAATACCATCAAGCTCCTGGGCTGGAGTGCACGGCCCTTGACCATGGCGGGTAAGATCCTTGTCCTGAAGGCAATTGTCCTACCCATTCTGCTCTATGTGGGGAGGGTGTTTCCCTCAGACAAAGCCACCGGGAAGCTAATCACCCGGATGGCTTCCGCTTTGTCTGGGGGAGCACCATGGAAAAGCTGAAACGCGTCACCCTCCTCGAGGAGGAGCGGAATGGGGGGCGGGGGGTCCCAGACATTGTTAACATCATCATGGTGCAGGGTCTGGCCACCCTTGTCCAGAACGTACGGAAGGTGGGTAAGGCCTCTGGTACCTTTGCCAGGTACTATGCCACCCCCTTCCTCAGAGCAATGGGCTTGGGTGTGCTGGACCTCACCATACCCTATAGCTGGGACCCCCCCTACGTCTACCGAGCCCTGAAGGACTTTTCCTACAGGACGGGTCTGCCCAGGGCTGGCCTGACCTCGTGGAGCTATAAAATGATTACGGCTCATTTAAGATCTGGACAAATTGTAACGCTCACGAGGGGGGGCCAGACCTGGACCCGCAAGTCATCTGGGCAAATGTGACACACAAGTGTCTTACAAACAAACAAAAAGACATTGCCTGGATGACAGCCCATAGGTGTCTCCCCACTAGAACATTTATGTATCGCCGGCACTTAGCCCTGACTGAACGCTGGCCCCACGGATGCACTGACTCAGAACACCACCTGGGAGTGCTCCGTGGCCAGGCGGGTCTGGGGCCTTGTTTGTTCCTCGGGGAGAACATGCAAACTTTGCACAGAGAGGCCCTGGCCGACGGGGATTCGAACCCAGGACCTTCTTGCGGTGAGGCGGTAGTGCTACCCACTGCACCATCTGTGCCGCCTTGGGTAGTGATCATGACCCAATAATAAATACAGTAGGGAAGAGAGTCCACTTTGGGTAGTGATCATTACCCAATAATAAATACAGTAGGGAAGAGAGTCCACTTTGGGTTGTGATCATTATCCAATATTAAATACAGTAGGGAAGAGAGGAGGAAAGACCCTACAGAGAGAGATTAAAGGCGTGGAATTTTAAATTGGTGAGCAAGAAATGTTGGGTGAGCATGAAATGATGAAAATTGACACGGGACAAGGTATTGAAATAGTAAATCAGAGGATATGTGAGGCAGTATCGGTAGCAGTGGAGCAATCCATTCCAAGGAAAGGTGGTAGGGGTAAAGAGAAAATGGTACCTTGGCGGACAAAAGAACGTGGTGAGGCAGTGAACAATCAAAATAAAGCTTTCAGACTTCTGAAAAGAACTCATAACTTTCAGAACTTAATCGAGTAGAATAAGAGGCAAGCCATGGTGAGGAAAATTAAAGGTGAAGAAAGCAAAAAGAAAATTTCTGTAACTCAGTTGGTAGAGACCAGTAGTAGACATATGGGGGATGATTTAAAAAAGATAATAGAGAAAGGTCAGCTGTGTCTAATGGGGAGAAGGCTGAAATGCTTGCAGAGACATTTGTGAAAGTGCACAGCTCAAACAATATTAGTGACGAAAGTACAAGGGGTAGAGAGACAACTATTAAAGAGAAGCGTCATGGTGAGGTAATACCTATGGTGTCCACCAGAGGGCTGGTGCTCATTGGCTTCACCTGGTTGTCATTATTGGCAGAGGATATTTCCCCTCCTAAAGAGTATTTAAGGCCAGTGCTGGCAGTCTACCAATGCTTTTGTGTTAACTGTGCGCTCTGACACAAAGCCGGTAATGCACATGGTAGACTCGGTGAGAGTTAAGAGTCTGGTACTGTGCTGGTGTGTGTTTCACTGTCAAGAAACAAAAAAGATTAAAAGTTAAGGAAGGCGTTCAGCTGGTGTTGTGTTCGCTGGCGCCTTCCTCAAAGGTTTTGGTTTTCTTTTTTCTTTCTTTGGACTCGTGTGAGTCAGTGGTTGGGGGACTTTGTCCCCTGGTATGTATTTTGGTTTGCGTTTTGGTCCCGAGCTGTGTCTCGAGGTTTTATTTTCATGCCTAGCCTTTTTTCCCGGCTAGGTTGTATTTTATTTTGGTCCACAGTTGTTTGGGGCACCTAGTCAGTGGTGCGGTTCGCCCTGTTTTAAAAGGGTTGATTTGTTTTCTTATAGCCGTTTTTTGGCTTTTCTCTTTCCTTCTATTGTTCAGTTTCTGTTGTGTATATCCCATTCCCATTGTTCCCTGGGATCTAGTGACGAACACGTTTGCGTTTTCGTTTTAGAGGGTTTTATCCTCAGTCGCATCTGGCTCTCCGCCCAGCCCCAACCTAACAAGAAGAGTGGAGTAAAGGGAGAGAATGTGGAGTCAAGCGAAATTATAAACACACTTTTCACTCATTATTATGTAATTAGGAAATCAGGGAAAACATCACCAGGCAAAGATCTAATTTGTTACATTTTTGTTAAGTTTTAATAGAGTGGTATAATACAGTGTGGGAAGAAGGGAGATTACCTACCATTTGCAAGGAAGCAGTAAGTACCTATTCGTAAACCAGGAAAAGATCATAACAAGCCAATTAATTATAGACCTATAGCACTGACATCTCATGTATATAAAATAATGGAAAAGATGAGAAATGAAAGACTAACATATTATATAGAAACAAGAGGTTTAATGGTACAATATCAAAGTGGGTTCAGGAAAGGAAAGTGAATTAGACCCAACGCTTTGTTTTGAACATGAAATAAGAAAGGCTCAAATAAATAAAGTGTTATGTTCCTGTGTTCTGTCTGTTAGTTTATCATTGTTTATTATTGTTATTCTTGTTATTTTTATGTCTAGTGTTCTGTTTATATTCATTAGTCTTTGCACTCATCTTCCCCTGTGATGTCTGAGTCGGAATGTTTACTAGCCCAGTCACTCCCCTGTCTGTGTGCCCCACTATTCGGGTGTTTACGGTAGTTCTGGGGTTCAACCTTCCTTCCAATCTAGCATTCCTTACTTCCTGCTTTCTCTCCTTTTCATGTTTGTACATAGCACTAATATACTAATCTCAACTAACTTAGAAATTTTACAGTACTAATTAAACTAACACACTAATATGTTTGTCAAACTAACAAACTAACATTCACTAGTTTTGGGTATTTGTAATTTAAATCACTTAACTAACTTACTAACGCATCTCCAGTTTCAATTCTGTTCTGTAACTCCGCCTCCCTATTCTATCACTGATTACTTGCTTAGTTTCAGTGAAGTATTTGCACCTGTCTCTCCGTATCTGTGCATCTCCTGATTCTCTGAAAATTGTCTACTCCCTAGTCTGGAGCCGTTTGTATTACATGTGTGTCTTTGTGAATCCAGTCCGCGTTTTCGTTTCCCCCTCGTTATTGTCCTATTACCCTTTAATGTGTCTCACCTGATGTTTATTTGTTAGACCGCCCTCACTCCCATGCCCCGCCTAGTTTGTCTCATTCCCCTGTGTATTTATACCTGTCCTTTTCAGTTGCACGCTGCTAGTTCGTCTTGTCCTGTTTTTGTTCCCGAGCCCTTGCCCTTTTTTTTTTTTTTTTTATTTCCTGTGTTTGACCCCTGCCTGCTTTTTGGACTATTCTGATTGGATTTACCTTTGTACTTTTGCCTGTGGACTGACCCCCTGGTTTGACCTTTTTGCCTGTTTGTTACTACGCTCTGTCTGCCCCTCCATCTGCTAGTAAATCTGTCATTTCCACACCCCTGTGTCTGCTTCTGGTTCCTCCGTCCTCCCCACCGTGACATATTTTGTGTACATTACATGAGACGTTTCTTTAAATAATTATTTATTGAATTTAGAATAATACATCTAACATATATAAAGGAAACTTGCATAACTAATCAAAAGAATATTTGACTTTTTTCTTTTTCTTTTTTGTCCTAATTAATTTTTATAATTGTTTACTGATTTCATTAAATTGACTTTTTGCTTTTACTGATTTTTTTTTTCTTTTTCTCTTTTTCCTTGATGTATACTGATTTTTGGATCCATTTAATTTCATCATTTTTTCTTTTTTTCCTTTATTTGTCTCTTCGGCCATCTCTCTCCTGCCCCCTTTCTCTTTTTTTCTGGTCCTCCTCATCTCTTCTCTTCCTTTTTTTACTTTTATCTCCTTCTCCTGAATTTTCCTCTACTTTCCTACTTCCTCCTTTCCTGCTCTCTTCATCTTCTCCTTCTTTCATTCTTATCTTCTCCTGAATTTTCTTTTGTCTTTCTCTCTTCCTCCTTTCCTGCTCTCTCCTCATCTCCTCCTTTACCTGCTTTTTTCCATCCTCCACTCCCTCCATGTTCTTCCCGCCTTTCCTCTCCTTCACTCTCCCACTCTTCTCCTTCTCTCGTTTTGAATCCTCCAGTGCCTTGTTTTTCACATTTTCTTTTTCTTTGCTTTTCCTTTCCTTTTCTTTTCTCGCTCTCTCTCTTCTCTCTCTCTCCTCCTCCACTTTCTTTTTCTTCTTCTCCTCCAGTGCTCTCTGTATTTCTCTTCTTTTCTTGTCCTGCTGCAGTCTCTTATCTTCCTTTTCTTCTGCTTTTCTCTTCTTTTCCTTAGCTTTCATCGCCTCCTCTTTCTTCTTCTTCTCCTTCTCCTTTTTCTCCTTCATTTTCTTCTCCCTCTCCAGGTTTTCTTTCTTTTCTCTCATTTTTCGTTCCTCTAATCTTGCCTGCACTTCCTGCTTCTCTTTACATATCCTCTCAACGACTTGTATTTTCTGCAGTTCCCCCTCTCTCCGTTTGCTTTCTTCCAGAAGCCTTTTCTTCTCCTGTTTTTCTTTTTGTCTCCTGTCCTTCTCCTCCCTCTCCTTCAGCCTCTCCCTCAATCTCCGTGCCTCCAGCAGCGCTTTCGCCTCCACCATCGCTCTCTCTATCTTCCTCTTCTGTTGAATTTCGCCCGCTCTCTCTCTCCTGTTCATCCGCTTCCTCTCCTCCTTCTTCCGTCTCTCTTTCTCCAGTTTCTCCTGGAGCTCATTCTCCCTCGCTATCTTCAACTGCTCCTTGGCTCGAGTTTTCTCCTCCTTCTCCTGCTCCTTCCTCTGCTTCTCCTGCATTTTCCTCTCCGCCAGTTCTCTCCTCAGCTCCTCCGCCGCGCGCCTCCTCTCGTTCTTCTGTTTCTCCTTCCTTATTTTGTCCTGGGCCTGTCTCTCCTGCACTTCTCTCTTCAGCTCCTCTTTCACTTTCTTTTTATCCTGAGCCTCCCTCTCTTTCGCCACCAGCTTCCCAATCTTCCTTTCCTGTTCTCTCCTCCGCTGTTCCTCCGCCCGCTTGAGCTCCTGCATCTCCCCGGCCCTTTCTTTCCTCTTCTCCTTATCCTCCCGTTTCCTCTGCTCTCTCTCCTCTCGCCACCGTTCCTTCTCCTTCCTCTTCCTCTCGAGGACGGTCTTCCTCTCTATTTCCTTCATCAGCGACTCCTCCATCTTCTTCCTGGCCTCCGTTTCTCTCCTCTCCATCTCCTCCGTCCTCCTTTCCTTTTCTTGGACACGTTTCTCCTGCCTGTTCTTCACCTCCTGCGCTTTTCTATCCATCTCCTTTCTGCCCACCGTCTTCGGCAGAATCTTCATTTCCTTCGCTGGCATTTCCAGCTCGGTTTTTTTTATTTTTTCCTCTTTCTGTTGCCTGGCTCTCTCTTCAATCTCATATGCCTCCTCTGCACGCCTCTTCCCCTCCTCCCTCTCCTTCCCCACCTCGAAAACTTTATGGATGTTTTCCAGTCTTCCCTTTGTCCATTTTTCCTTCTTGAAGACGAAGCAAAATGGAACAGCAGTTAGAATACAGCAGTGGTGCAGTTATAAAGGTACCTGTGACATCCCCCTCCTCGTGGATTATATTATTCAATATTGAACAAACTGTTGGCAAAAAAAGAGCAGGCACAACCGGTCCATTAAAGGCCGTCATCCTTAAAATATGTATGTCTATTAGATATAGAACCAGATCATGAACTTATGGTCCATCTTCAGTTATGGCAAAACCATGAAAGCTTCAATATTTTCCGATAGGTCACAGTCTCATATACTACATAATAAAAACACTTGTGAATTTAGACTTGTTGGATTTGGTTTTATGAATCTTGCAGTACATACATGAGCAATGGAATCGCCACAGACCACCAGTGGCTCCACTTTGTTGTGCTTTGACTGGAAAAGAAACACAGTGAAAGAACAGTGAAGATAATGTACAGGCTAAAATATCCAATTTAGATATCTACAGTTAAGCAATAATAACGCTTTGGAAAATCTTTACATTTACCACGTTTATTCCACTCCACTAGCTTCTTATTTAAAATATGTTGTATGGTCAACGTTAAAATGTCTAAATTAATTGTAAATTCTCATTACTTACGAACATCGTGCATTCACTATAATCTCCGAAAACGAATAGATAAATGAACATTTAGTTTTGCCATTTTATGTGGCACGGTCTGGCACCCCCTTGTGACGCCACACAGAAAATGGATCTAATCTTTGAAGCGCCACAGCATTCCAGCCGGTGTGTATTGTTGCGTTCTCAAATTCCTCTGTTGCACAGTGTTACAATTCTTCTTGCTTGACTGCGCTTATCCTTGATCAAATGGTTAAGACATACAATGAAAGACATACATATTAATTGATTAATCGTAGCTGTCTAGTCTTTTGTTCACGTGCTAGAGCATCTCCAACTCTATTTCAATTTAGAAGTCTGTCCCAAAGACGCTTTGCATAGTAACAGAAGGGAAGAAAAAATGGGAACTATCAGCCCAAGCCCCAAGATCGCATATGAGGTAAAGAACTCCCTAGTGGGGAGCAAAACCCTCAAGTAGTGGCAATAAAAAACTAGAGATGAGCGATAGGGGGTGCCCAACCTCCGCTGGCCAACAGGTTGAGATGGTAACGGTTCAGGTAGGCTATTAAACTAGCAGGTGAACTAGAAAGTCCACATGGATGGACGTGGAGTAGGCTGTGCAGTTCAGGGGTAGGGTGATTCCAACAATCATTGCAGAGTCCGATGAGCTTAGGGATACATTAGCATATTTTCCGAAATGATGCGTGTTCAAAAGCCCATAGAACCCATAGAGAAATCGACTATGGACTGTACTTGTTCCTATATAAAAACAAGATTGACAAGCCTATATAGACACGTTTTGGTTTTCTCGGGATTGTTCTTTTTTGAGCGACTGCCCGGGACAATGACTATTCTTTCCCGGGACACCAATTGACCCAGTTTTTTGTACTTCTAAATGTCAGAGTTCCAAATAAAACCAGATTATTCAACTGCTATCCTGTTTTTTCCTCTTTACGTGTGGACATCCAATCCCGTGTCTCTGAACAGGTAAAAATGAGTAAAACAGCGACGATTGGCTATATGCCTATACTTATTTTTAATTGGTAGCAGAAATACGGAAGTTTACCTTATCACCCAGCAACTGCTGCACGGGCTGTCAGTCTGGCGCGTGAATTCACTTCAACGACCCCACCGTGGGGAAGTTCAGCTAGCTACTAGCTACTAGCCTATAGGTACTCGCCTAATACTTCTTATTTATTATTTGGACGAGAGAACAAAATCAGACAAGCAACCAGCAGCAAAAAGAGAGCTCTTTTCTGAACGGATAAGGCCAACCCAACTGTTAACATAGTATATTTGCAAATATGGTTTAACGCCCCGCATCGCGCTTCAAATGTCCCGGTTTTTCACAAATCAAATGTGGCAACCCTAGGCCTATATGATACATAGGTCGATATTAGATTTTCGTATGGGTAGGCCTGCTGCTTCAAGTCGTTGGTGAGGACTCTCATTTTGATTAAGTACCATAGTAGGCTAAAACCACGTGTAAGCTAGTATGCTTGCGTCTTATGTAATAGGCTATCAAATTAGTTTGTTATAAAATGTATTCATTGTTCATGTGAAAGGATTACTGGTAAATTAATATTTACACGTTTCTACGTCCAGTTTATCAGAATGGGGCGTTTCACATTAATTTTCTTATTCGCTCCATTTAGATTCCGTCGCCACGGTGCCAATCAAGCATCTGGTGTCCGACAATGTTTTGGCTTACGGTCAATTAGGGTAAGATGTGTATGAATTGTGCAACCGAACAAAGACACAACTTTGGTTTTAAACTAACCAGTTACAACGTGAGATCCAGTGTGGACTTCACACCCTAACCTGCGATCAAACGTTATAGTTTTTGCATCTCTTTCTGCAAAACCACAATTTCTGTTTACCAATTCACTGTTGACATTTTTTTTTTTTTTAAACCAATAAACAGAGTCTGGCGGCGGACTGAGGACACCTCCACCTCCTTAGACTTCAATCGTCATCTCTATGAGATTAATTCCGGAAGTACAAGCGAACGAATGAGTGAGCCAAACTCGGCTCACCTAAATGAACGAACGTAGACTCGTGTTCCTAACACGAAGTTAGCTCACGATGTTCCGAATAGTGCAAATTTAATGGCGTATAAATAAAAAATAACTTCCAGATCAGCTTTGGTTTTTGTGTGGGTGAAGTCGAATTAATTCCGTTTTCATAAATGTATTGGTTTGTGTGAGTGTGCGGTATGAGATGTTATTTCACAACACTCATCCCATTTAGTCTAATCTCCATTTTGTCTAATTTAACTGTAGAAACAACCCGTTCCTTTAGAAGACCTTCTTTTGCCCATGTGGACTGTCTGTAAGCAAGTGCACAGGACATTTCAAGTGTATTTTTTCTGAATGTTGTTTGCTGTTTGCGGGTATGCATGCATAATGTAGGAATTTGGTCCTTTGTGAAGTAAAACAAGTAGTCCGATATTCAGGTTAGCAACAATGTATTAAGATAGCGAAAATAGTCTTTCATTACAGTATGAAGCATACCGGGTAAAAGCAAGGCAGTTTAATTACAAACTCATGTTACAAAGGAATGAGCTTTTATGCCCAAAACCTCCTGATGTAAAATACAGGTAGTTGTCCCTGATTGGGTGACAGGCAGACGAATACACATTATTTTGTATGCATATGATGTGATCAAGGAAACCAAATGGTCATTGTCAGCAAAGCAGACAGTGAACCCCCCTTGATCATTCAGTATGGGCTTCCTAACCCCCCTTGATCATTCAGTACGATTTAGGTTTTAGGTGACCATCCAAGAACAATGAAGCAGGAAATGTATTCTTCCCTACAATATCAATAATTATTCTCAGTGACTGACATTGAAATACAACTTTTATTTTTCTACAGACATCGTCCTCCTATTCCTGTTATCTACCGTCAGCTCCAATCCGATCCCTGCAAGTAAGTGTAATCCCATGCATAACCTTCTCCCTCCAATAAGTCCAGCTAGACCACTCCGGTCTGCCAGCTCTGGTCGCCTTACGGTTCCCTCTCTACGTGCACCTGGCGGTCGAGCTGCACGTTCACGCCTGTTTTCCGTTCTGGTTCCTCAGTGGTGGAATGACTTGCCTACCACTGTCAGAACAGCAGAATCCCTCCCCCTATTTCGACGCAGACTCAAAACCCACCTTTTCAAACTCTACCTTAGTCCTCCCTCCTGATTTCCCCTGCCCCTCCTTTCTGATATCCCTATCCTTGTCTAACCCCCCCCCCCCCCCCCCAAAAAAATAAAAATAAAATGCACTTATGATGACAACTATGTTTAGAACAGCATTTCCTGTGTATTTTGCTAGTTTCTGGATGTGATGCTCTGACTTATGGTAGAACCTATGCACTTGTAAATCGCTTTGGATTAAAAGCGTCTGCCAAATGACTCAAATGTAAATGTAAATGTAAGTTTAGTTTCACTGTGTAAGTTCTTAACTGCACAAGGACACAAGCAGGCAGCTTATGAACATCACTTCTCACAGAATGTATGGGTTTGTGTGAGTGTGAGGTGTGAGATGTTATTTCAGAACACTCATCCCATTTAGTCTAATCTCAATTTTGTCTAATTTAACTGTAGAAACAACCCATTCCTTTAGAAGACCTTATTTTGTTTTTAGTTGGGACTCCCTCCCCCCCACCAGTGCCCACCCTCACACACCCCACGGGGGTTACATTGGCTCAGGAGGTAAGAACAGTCATCTGGCAGTCGGATGGTTGTCGGTTCGATCCAACCATTTACCATTTATGCCTAAATGGTTTGGTCTTGGATGTCCTGTCATGACTGATGGGAACCCTGCTCTTTTCGCTCGTGTCAACACGTGAACCCCTTCTCTGTTTCCGTGTCTCAGGGCAGTGTGCACTCTGCCTGGACTGAGAATGCGCAACACATATCCGCAGAATATGCAAAGGTGATGACTTCATATGGTCAAACAGAATGTTGGGAATCAAAAACTGCAGCAAGGACAACCTGAAGCCAGATGAGCCGTGTCAGCTGATGAACGGAAGCCTTGTGGTGCAGTCTGACCAGCCCCTTTCCTTTGAAGGGAATGACAGCCTTTCAGGTGGCATGAAGGCTTTCCCCTCCGAGACTGTTTGTGAGTATTCCTGCTCTTGATCCAGTTTGTGTGTTGTGCTGTTGTGGTGTAGAGTCGAGATGGTGGGACAGTAAGATATGGAAATCTGGCAGATGATTTTGTTGTAAAAATCGAGAATGCAGTTCTCTGCAGTTAAACTATTCATACATTGTTCATCATTCAAAATGCCCCAGGCAGCTGAAATTGCATTTCTGTTATTAATTTTTTCCCATAAATCTTTAATTTATTTATAAATTTTTTATTTTATTTTATTTGTGCAATCATTGCAACGACATTCATGAAGGGAGATTTAACCAAAGCCAAAATCTTCTTGAAATTCTTTGATTTCACCTCCCATTAATGCGGTTTCCGCATCTGTCACACTGTGTGTAGTGTTGTGGACGTGTGTGCGATCATATTGTGTAATCATGACCGGGGCAACATTGGCTCAGGCGTTAAGAGCAGTCCGGAGGGTTGCCGGTTCGATCCCACCTGGGTGTCTCGAAGTGTCCCTGAGCAAAACACCTAACCCCCAAACGCTCCCAACGAGCTGGCTGGTGCTTGCGTGGCAGCCAATCACCATTGGTCTGTGTGTGTGTGTGTGAATAGGTGAATGAGAAGCATCAATTGTACAGTGCTTTGGATAAAGGCGCAATATAATTGCACACACACCGAGATCAAATGCTAACCATTTACCATTTATGACCTCTTCTGCAGCCTCTCTGCTTTCTATGGTGTTGGGACAGCATGTACAGAGTTTTTATTTTTGTCATTTTCATTTGTTACACAGCCCCATTGGTGAACACTACCGCCCGCACCACGACCCCAGACACCGGCCCTCCGTCTGGTGAGTCCTGAGCGAAAGGAAAAGAAACTGAAGGAAGGAATCTGTCTGCTGATCTCATTCAGAAATCAACCATTTCATCCATTCTTTCTATCATTTTCAGATCTTGCTGCAATTATTGGGGGCATTTTAGGAGGTAATGTGAAGTTTCCTACAGCTACTGTGTATGCAGGATTCAAGCTGGCAACCTCCATGTCTGTAGCAGACAGTGCAGGGGGAAGGGGAGAGGGAACATGCCTTTTTGCACTGAACCCTTAATTCTTATGATTCCCTGTTGACAAACGTGTCCATTAACTGATCGTTGTTGTGCTCATAGGTGTTGTCGTTATCGGTATCATTTTCCTCATTGGATGGAAGTGTGGGAAAGGTATGTGGTTTCCAAAAAGAATTGTTAAACTGAATTGGGGGGTGTGAGTGTATACATTTTGTGTAATGGTGTGTACCATATTTAGTTTGTGGATCAGGGGTGGGTGAAGAAGACTGCTGTCAACCCCCCGAGCGGCCACTATGAATACCTTGTGATGCTGTTCGGGCTCACCAACGCTCCGGCCGTCTTCCAACATCTCATCAATGACATTCTCAGAGACGTGATCAACCACTTCGCTTTGTGTACTTAGATCATGTCCTCATCTTCTCTGTCACCCTGCAGGAACATATTCGTCACGTCCGGCAAATCCTCCGTCGCCTCCTGGAGAATAGACTTTTTGTCATAGCCGAGAAGTGCGAGTTTCATCACTCCCCATGACAGTGGTAGACCGCTTTTCCAAGTATGGGCACTTCATCGCCTTACCAGAACTCCTGGCCAGTTCTGGAGAGCTTTCTGCGCACCCAACGGCGCCAAGGCCCAACTCTCCTCCGGCTTCCACCCACAGGTCAACGGGCAGATGGAGCAGTCTCAATCAAGGACTGGAGAAGACTGGTGGAGAAATCTCCATCCTCCTGGGTGGACAGCCTCCCGTGGATTGAGTATTCCTACAATTCGTTGCCCGTCTCCTCCACTGGATTATCCCCGTTTGCTTGTTGCCTGGGCTACCAACTTCCCGCCTTTCCCGAGGAAGAGAAGGAGGTGGAGGTGCCGGTTGCTCAGCTCCTCATTCAGCGGGCCCATCTTACCTGGAAAAGGGCCCGCACGGCGCTCCTCAAGAGCATCTCTGAAATGAGGAGGATTGCCGACTGCCGCCGGTCTACTCCACAATACACGGTCGGTCAGAAAGTCTGGCCGTCATCTAAAGACATTCCCCTCCGCTCCACCTGCCCCAAACATACCCCTAGGTTTATTGGCCCCTTCACCCATGTCCTTACCCCCTCTGCAGTCAGACTTTGCCTCCCACCTCCCATACGCCGCATCCATCGAGTGTTTCACGTTTCACAGGTGAAGCCAGTCGTCACATCCCCACTTTCAATTCAGATACCGTAACTCCTCAAATTGTGGCCGGGGTCTTTTATTTACTTAGGCAGCACAAAGCACAGGCCTTTATTTGGGGCAGGTTTGTATTCCAGGCAGGCCTTTATTTCTTATTAGGCTTCTGTTGTTGAATTTTATTCTTAGAAATAAAGTAAAAGGCTACACTTAAAGTGGGCCAACACTGTTCAACACTTCCTGTAACCGTTCAGAAACGCACCTTGAGTAGTTAAACCATTAATGAAAGCCAAAACAGATGCGTTTTCATAAAATACCAACTTGCCAGACACACCTTCGTGAACAATAACAAATTAGCGTAGATAACAGCAAGTTAAGGATCTTTTTTTCCTAAAGTGCGTTTTATTGTGAGACATGCGTTTTGTTTGGAGCAGCATACCGGTAGGCTATCAAAAGATTTTTGCTTTGGTTTGGGATTTAATTTACTTTTGGACTGTTTGATTCTATTGCTAAATGTTGGGACTGATGGGCACTGAAATCTGGGGGGTATTTGATGGTTCACTGTTAAGTTTTATGTAGTTGAAAGAGTGTCGGGATTTCCACCCGTCTGTTTATTGCGAGCCAAGGCAGCCGCTTTCATTCATTTATTGAACGTGCGCTGTGCTGTAAATACATGGAAACCTTATTGGGTAGCCAAGTAGCCTAAATTGAGTTAATTTTTAATTTTGCCTGATTTACTTTTTATTAAATTCATAGGCTGGAATGCCTCGCGGCAAAAATTGTGTTTAAATGTATACTGCTTCAGCCTTTGGCAAGCTACTCAGAAGGGGGCGGCAAGCGACTGGTAGCTTGAGAGCAACGTGTTGGAGACCCATGGTGTAGGACAACAACTTTTCATTGGCAACAGTATTCAACCAACCAACAATATCAAATATTAAGAAGATCTCTTTTATTTCATTGAGTTAAATGGAAACAATGTGTTCTAGTGCTCATGGACTGATAGCCCTACTGGTAGGCAATATTACCCCGGCTTGTATTTGCGGGCCGGCCTTTATTTGTCCGTATCGACCACGCCCCCGGCTGTTATATGAGGCCCGGCTTCAAATAGAATCCCGGACACAATTTGAGGATTTACTGTATATAATTACATTGCCATTTTACTGATTTTCATTAGAATTTTGGCAACAGTACGCTTCCATACCGTATAAAATCTAAACTGTGGTGTGCTCCTGAATTAGGACGTTTCCAAAACACGTATTACATGTATTGTCTTTTTGCATACGCCCCATGATGTTCTTCTATGTCCTCTCTTGGTAGACACTGGGGAAAGAACCTCATGCCTGCCTGAACCATCCCTGCAATCTTCTGCTGATATATCATGGCATCCATCCTCTATGTTGAACCACACCACAAATCTGTACTCCTCTCCCTCTCCCCATCCATCCTCCAGCCATTTGTCTGCCTCTTTTACCCACTTTTCTATTTGCTCCTAGGTCTTGAACAAAATCATTCCAAAGATGAAATAGAAATTCCCTCAACACCTGGACAGGTGTGGTTGTTTTATGCAATATCCAATTCACATTCTGAACCCCATGAACAATGAAAAAATAATAATTCAGTTTTGGAGCTGTTATGTGAAAAGTTCTGAAAAAGTAAATTTGGTATCAAAAGAAATGATTGTTAGCAATTATACAAAAAAACTGTAAAACAAACCTATGTTGTAATTTATTTATTTTTATTCAGATTTTGTTTAATGATTCCACAGTATTCTACTGCTTCCACTATTCCACAAAAAGAACCATGTTAAAATATGTATCCAGTATTTTTTTTTACTGCAATAGCTATTAAAGGATTGTAAAAACAACTAAACGGTGAAGCTATAGGTATCTTGTGTCTGGGTGATCGAAAACAAATGTTCATTTAGTATTTCACGATAAATGCGTTACTTGAACCAAAGAGTTTGGAAGTGCAAGGTTTCTTCAAATATATGAATGCAGAATGCATGTTTTGAGCAGGCGGACAGGTTGTGTTATCCGTTTTGTTTGTGCGTCTTGTGTCCAATGTTTTGAAAATTGAGCACAAACTTGTGAGATGTGTGCCAAAGTAAAAAATAAAATAAAAAAACTAATAACCAAACAAATAACTGTCTGTCTGGTGTCTTGGATTGCTGGTGCAAGTGCATCTTCCGGCTGCTGATTAGTTGGTTGCTACGCTGAAGACACACTGTTCTCGGCTTCACCAGGTGGTGGCACTGCCTCCATTCATTTTCAATGGGAGGGCCGTCCCTGCAAAGCATGTTCGGATCAAAGCGGCTGGAAGCGGCTCGAAAGCTTGGAAAGGTTTATCTCCAAGACGGGCACCTCTCCTCTCGAGAACCAAAACAGATTTGAATTCCGACGCCAACTTTTCCCTCCTTTCAAATTTTCATTCCCTGTTCATTAGTTCCGTTGACATGGTAGACGTTAATACAATAGAATGAATTGCCACCTGCAAATTTCACATGTAATTGAAGGGGAAACCGGCACTGAAGCTGGCTAGCTTGTTCTGATTAATACAAAGAGCATCGTTGCAATGCTGTAACATTGGCCACAAGTTTCATGTCAGAAGGATACCTATGGCAAGCCGTTTTAACATTGAATCATTTTTCTTGATATCAAAATTCATAGAAATCTGATTTAAAACAAACTCAGAATGGAACCTAGTTAATATAAAAATGAAGAGTTCATGTTCATGAATAAAGTAGCTACCCCTTTCCACAGTCTCACAGAACACATAAAAAATAGTATAGCCAGCTCAAATCACATGCAAAATGTATTAAAACTGGGGAATGAAAGTACTTTGGGTGTAGGAGGTGTGCCCTTGCATTAGCAAAAGATACCATCACCCCCCTCCCTACATGCACACACACATCGAGGTATCTATGTCTCCTCTTTCTAGAACTTACCAGAGCTTCTGGATACAGACCCAGCTGTACCCCCCCACCTAGCTGTCACACATGCATCCCTGAAATAGACTTCACCATGGGCCAAAACATTCTGAGTCATCATACTTGTTACTTACTAAATTAGGTCTTTTGAGGTTTTCATTCAGTGTCATGGTTGATGAGGGAAGTTTTTGAGTTACTTTTTAAAGCATTTGTTTAATCCAACCACTGTGCTGGGTAAACAATACACCACACTGAACTGAAGAGAAGCCAGCCCAGGGGCGACACAAACCCCCACACTGAACTGAAGAGAAGCCAGACAAGAGGGGACACAAACCCCCACACTGAAGTGAAGAGAAGCCAGACAAGAGGGGACACAAACCCCCACACTGAAGTGAAGGCCACACCACAGGCTCAGAGGTGAGTGGTACTGTACTCATGCGGTGCTGTGCGTGCACTTCCATGCGTGCTTCCCAGGGGTTTTTGAAAAGGGGGGCGGGTGGTGGAGGGGAACAACCTCATGTCTCACACAGGTCCTTGTCAGTAACAGGCCTCTGCAGGGGCACAAACTGTTGCCCAAATAAGGAGGGAATGCTTTAATTCTGCAGTATGTCTTGTGTGTGTGTTTGCATGTATATGTGTGTGTGCTGGGGCTTGTTTGTTTGAATGACTTTTTTTTCCCCATCAATTTTGCAATACATATTAAACACAGGACTTTTTAACAAATTAAATAGCTTATATACTTATATACTATTTTTTTGTTGATTCAATAATCTAATAGTTACACATACCAACTCAGCATTGTTGACTCATTAATTCAGTTGACATTAAGGTGTGGGAACAGTGATTCTGAATGGGGCCTGTTGTGAATGAGTTGCATCAGTGTTTGGGGATTTCATACAATCACATGATTGTTCACGTCAATGAGTGTTATCTGTCTGCGGTTATTCGAGTGTTGTGTTTATCTGTGTGCCTGCATGCGCGACATTATACCTGTACTTTGTGACTGTGCATGTGTGTTTGTGTCTATCAATGTTTGTGTGTGTACAATGTCTGTGTCTGTGTCTGCATGTATATGTGTGTGTCTGGGTTTGTTTTAATGACTATTTTTTTCTCCAGGTGGGTGACCTAATCCAGTTAAAAGATGAGGGGAATAAATGCTTCCAGGCAGGTGAAGTTGACAGGGCCATTGAATGTTACACCAACGCCATGAAGACCTGCAAGGACAAGAATGTGCTGGCTGTCCTCCACCAGAACAGATCAGCCTGCTACCTGAAACAGGTAACGCCACAGAATTAAGAAGTGTACACACACACACACACACACACACATACAGGCACATAGACACGGGCACACAAACACACACACAGGCACACACACACACACATGGGCACACAGACACGGGCACACAAACACACATATGGGCGCACACACACACACACACACACACACAGGCACACACAGGCGCACACACAGGCACACACACACATGCACACACACACACACACACACACACACAAAGGTGCACACACACACATGGGCACACAGACACACACATGCAGGCACACACACGGGCACACAAACACACATATACACACACACGGGTACACACATACACAGAAGCAGACACACACAGACTCAAACACCCACATATACACACTGTAGGGGTCCTCGCACGGGACTCCAAATTATGTAGGGTCCTCACACGGGCCGCCAAACAACGCAGGGATTTTACTCTCTACGAAACCGGGGCGCCAGTTAAACGTTGTGTAGCAGTATAACTGCGAAAAATAATCAGTCTCATAAAATTACTGTTATCAGAAATATCCAACCACAAATTTAGTATTTTAATGAATTAAAATAACCAATATTAATGATTGAATATACCGATAACCTGAAGGTTGGAAGTTCTTCGAAAGACTGCTTTAACTCGGCTCTCATGTCTATGCGATTCCAAAACGGACACCGGGGTTTAATAAAATATATTTATTAAACAAACATACAAACACATAACAGATAAACGAACGGGAATTAGTAGGGGAAGTTAGTATGTTAAGTTAGGGCGTGTATGTGTGGGTGCGCGCGATCGCGCGTGTCGCTTGAACAAAGGAAAGGTGGGAGTAGCTAGCTTGAGTAAGCTAGAGTTCTGGGTGTGGTAATAAGTTAGAGTTAGCTGTGAGAAGGGACTACTCGCGTAGTTTTACTCTATATATGCGCAAAAGACGGCGAATCAATTCACGTACATATATATGTAGCTAACCAAACACATTACAATGGTTGGATGGTAAATATTGAAACACAGATTCACAAAAACAGTTAAGACTAAACTAAACACTGGCTATGCCTGAATGTTTGTTTTCTTACGGAGTCCATACGCATTGCTGGATCCAAAAGACATGCTGTCCTTGTAGAAGCGGCGATGGTGCTGTCAATGGTGTCCGGGAGAGATGCGCAGGCTGGGGTGTTCCCGTCTTAGCAGCGCGTTGTCGTCTGATCCGCTGGTCCTTTTCCAGGTGTAAAAGTTCGTTGCTGTTTTGTTGTTGAGCTTTATTGGGGTAAACTGATGTAGCGTTCCGCGTACAACAATTTCCACTCACTATAGGCCACGTAGTTACCGCGAGGTAACTGGGTGTGTCCGTAGGCCTGGTAGTGCGCTGTGCAGCATTCAGCCTCTGTCCGAGTCTCGGAGCAGATGAGCTGAAGCGAATGGCCAAAAAGGGTGCGTCGAAGAGTAGAAGCAGAACAAGCAGAAAAAGCAGAAAAGACAGAAGAGAGATCCCAAGAACGTGTCTTGCTCTTATACGGGACCGTTTATTGCTCCCGCCATTACGGGATTGGCTGAACCAAGTTAGATCTCATTCGTGGTGGACGTCGCGGAATTTTCCTATGGGAATGTGGAAGTTGTAGTCCCTACAACACACAGGCACACACACACACAAACACAGACACAGACGGGCACATACACGCATACACACACACACAAGCACACATGCACACATACAAGTTCACACGCACACACAAACTCATAGGCACACACACAGATGCAAACACATGGGCACGCACATGCACACACACAGACACACACACACAGGTAAACACAGGCACACTCGCTCACATGCACACACACTCATAGGCACACATACAGACACACAGGTGAACACAGGCACACATACACACACCCACCCACACACAGGCTCTCACACATGAGTACACACACACACACTCATAGGCACACATACACACACACACACACACACACACACACAGGTACAGAGGCACACACACTCATAGGCATGCATTCATGAGGTGTCTGATTTCATTTATGGTCAACATGAGATATCTGCCAAATAAAAACCAGATTTTGAGAGAGAGAGAGAGAGAGAGAGAGACTTCAGCCTAACAGCTACGAAAAGAGAGAATGGGCGGGGCTATTCCACTCTATCTGGGCCAATCATCACGGTTTGCTTGTGGAGAGATGCCTGTGTGTGAATCATCACAGTTTGCTTGTGGAGAGATGCCTGTGTGCGAATCATCACAGTTTGCCTGCGCGTGAACTGGATTACCACGACACATCCTGAGAACTGCTGCAGAGGAGCCCACAAGCTCTTCATGCTCAGGTTAGATCAGCAAATAAGCAACATCCCCATCATTCACCTTAGGTCGAGAAGTGCAGCTCCCTCAGAGAGCAGTGCTGGTAGCCATGATTTGTGGTGGGGACCTGTCTCAATGGCCAGGCTGTAGTTTGAGTCTGTACTTTGTCAAGGTTGTTCGCAATTTTTAACAGTCACTGTGGTCAGGTAATCTGCCATGGTGTATTGTATTTTAAGGGCCAGATAACACTGCAGTGCCTTTGAGCTTGACTTGATTGGCTCTCTCTCTCTCAGGGATGTGGGAGAGACAACCACAAACCTGTATTACAAAGCAAGATTACTGAGTTAGATGGATAACTGCACTGAGTAAAATCCTGAACAGCTCTTTTAACGTCAGTCTATGTTCCATTTGGGAGACTTCCGGGTTTTACTAAGTGTAGTTATCCAGCGAACCCAGTAACCCTACTCTGTGATACAGACCCCTGGATGCAGAGTGAATGTTGCTGGATCTTAGCACAGACTATCTATTCCGTAAACTGTGGGTGATTTTTAAAAACATTTTGAAATATCACTGTGGTGCTGAGCATACAGCATGTGTATAATGTAAGGAGAAAGTAAATTCAGCGTGACTTGAATCTTGCTTCCTCTCCCTTACTTCCTCTGCCTCATGCAGTAGGAAAGCACAGTAGTCTAGCAGCTATTTAGAGCTGAAGTGGTTTGCCCGCTTGTCAGTTTGCTTCACCCCAACAGAGATGGTATACAGAACTACCTACTACCTACTACCACTAACCTGGCTGGACTGAATGACAAACTGAGGTGAGTTATGATCAGTGTCTCCCTTCAGCTAAACAACACTCGACTGGTGTTAATAACTACTGTCAGCTAAACAACACTGGGCTGGTTTAATAACTACTGTCAGCTAAACTACACTGGGCTGGTGTTAATAACTACTGTCAGCTAAACAACACTGGGCTGGTGTTAATAACTGTGCTGTCAGCTAAACAACACTGGGCTGGTGTTAAAAACTGCTATCAGCTAAACAACACTGGGCTGGTGTTAATAAATGCTGTCAGCTAAACAATTCTGGGCTGGTGTTAATAACTGTTAATAACAAGCATCCAAATTTTTTTAACTGGGTTTTAAAGCCCAAGACTGCAAGTAGGCTTGGGATAGTTTCTTATCTTTCACAGATAATCAAATGAACACCGATCTCACTGCACTGAATTACAGGGTGAAATTTTTGACTGAGCATGACCAGATCCGACAGGCAGCCACGGAGTGCATGTGCAACCTGGTGGTGTGCAAAGAGGTGAATGGCAGCTGATTTAGCCTCTGGCTGCAATGCCAACATAGCAATTTGCATTCACCAATCTGCCCATCAAATTGATCAAATTAGACCACAAAGCCGTTATCTCCACTGGAAATTGGCCAGCTTCAAAACAGGAAGTGTAATGAATGAATCTGGACCCAGGACTGAATGTTTTTATCGGTGAAGCCAAATCTGAGTCTTTTGCAACTCACAAATCCATGAGACACGAGATAAGCTCTCAAATGTATTTCCTTTTTTTTTTTTTTCCTATCTTATTTCTTAGGAATCATTTGTTTGAATGGTTGAAAAAAATATGCTATTGTTCTGTGTGCTGGATATTATTTAAAGACATTTTTGTTTCTCATTCTGAAGGTGAGGCGGCACGGATGGTGCAGTGGGTAGCACTGCCGCCTCCCAGCAAGGAGGTCCTGGGTTTGAATCCCCGTCGGCCGGGGCCTCTCTGTGTGGAGTTTGCATGTTCTCCCCGTGTCTGGGTGGGTTACTCCTGGTCCTCCGGTTTCCTCCCACAGTCCAAAGATATGCACGTTTGGCTGATTGGAGAGTCTAAATTGCCCGTAGGTATGAGTGTGTGAGTGAATGGTGCGTGTGCCCTGCAATAGACTGACGACCTGTCTAGGGTGTATTCCTGCCTTTCGCCCAATGTATGCTGGGATAGGCTCCAGCCCCCCCCCCCCGACCCTGATCAGGATAAGCGGGTTCAGATAATGGATGGATGGATTCTGAAGGTGTTTTTTATTTTGAAAGGTGTGTGTGTTGAATTAAGTGTATGCTCTGCAAAAAAAGAGAAGTGTTTGAGTGCTTGTGGGACAACACCTATGTCTGAGACAGGTGGGTCAGGGATGAGTTTTGAGAGGGTGAGTGGGTGAGAGGGTGTGGCAGTATGAGCATGGGTTTCTCTGAGCAAATGCCCTGAGGGAATGACTGATTATTATAACTTTGTGGCTGTTACAACCCCGGCTCAGGGAATATAACATAAGGGAAATGGACACAGTTAAATTGTTTGAAGATGCATACATAACAGTGGCCTTGCACTCTTCTAAAAGATCTTCTAAAAACAATCTCCCTTCACTGTACTTTAATAAATGTGTGATACGGATAGGAATCACACACACTGACATTCGTTGTTTTTTGGGTTTTCCCCTTTATTCTGTTTTGGTTTTGGCACTTGCACCACAGATTACATTACATTACATTAATGGCATTTGGCAGATGCTGCTATCCAAAGTGACGTACAACAAAGTTCAAAGTGCATACCCATAACCAGGGATAAGTGCACTGAAAGACCCTAGAGGGAAGTACAATTTCAATGGCTACCTGCACAACAATTTGATCATCGGAATTTCTTTTTTCTTTTTTCTTATTTTTATAATTATTTTATATATTTTTTCATCATCGTAGTACCGTAGGACAGATTTTTATTAAAATGGTGACAATTTGTTTTGGTGTGTTTATATGGCTGTTTTTGAGGATATCACGTAGCCTTGTTCAAATGAAAAAACATATCTTAACTTGAAATGTGACAATCATTTGACAAACAGTCTGAGTGACTAAGTGTTTTCAGTCCCTGTTTCCGCCCTCAACCCCCCGCCCCCACCCCTACAGGACTGCAGCTGGCTGCCAATGTGGCAGAATGTGTCTCCAAGGCAACCAAGGCCCTTAACTCTGCATCCAGGGGAGTATTTTCTACTGCTTAGTCCAATCAACTGTATGTCACTCTGGATAAGAGCGTCTGCCAAATGCCATTAATGTAAGAAATGTAATGTGTGCTTTCAATTTCCATGTAAAGCCTTTCATGGTTTCAGAGTCACTCATTATGATTATCTGAGAAAAACCTGTGAAAAACTTTGACCATATAAGGACTCAGTGAGCACATCAAAGAAAGCCTACACAGGCAGACCTGACTGAAGTCAGGGAGTGGTGGAGACAGAGCTACACACTCACATTGCAGCCAGGAAGTAGTGGAGACCTTTGTATGACATTTCTGAAAGCAGCCATTTTGAGAGCTTAGTCCCAACAACCTGGACCATCCCTTCCCAGTTCCACCAATGTGCTGGCTTGCACTATATTTTTTAGGACTCGCATGGGTCCAAGATGTGGCTCAACCCCACTCCTGTCTCTTATGAAGTCCAAAGTGCAGTTCTAGTCCCCCACGACAACCGGAAATACCTCAGGACTTAAACTGGTTTGGTCCTGCCTCACCTGCTCAAAGAGATTTACTCTCTCCCTGTCAGTGGAGGCTCCTCCATAGAGGTGGAGGAGGCCTGGCCTCCCCAATAATTTGAGAGAAGAGAGAGATTTAAAAAAAACAATAAATATATTTATTTTATTTATTTATTTTAACAAAAAACATATTTTTTATTTTTTATATTCATATTATTTTAGTTTTGTTCATAAATCTAAATTTTCCCATGGCTAAAACCCAATATTGCAATTGTAAAGCAACAGGCCAGATTTCCCTATCAGTTTGTATTAAGGGAGGCCAGGCCTCCCCTAGGAAATGAGATTCTCATAGAAGTCAATGTAATGCATTTTTTTTCATGCCAATATGTGATTGGCCAGATCACTGAAAATGGGTGGGCAACGGAGGCCTGGCCTCACCATGCATTGTGTCCAGGGCTGAAAGATTGACATTTTGTTCGTCCAATCACATGCTACTGGTTCATTTGGAATCAACTATCCTTTCCTTTCCTATTCAACACAGAAGCCATTTTGAGAATTCGCTAGTCACTTCAGTCAAACAAACACTCGCCATAGTGGCTACGAGTGTCCTATCAACTTGTGCTTTTCAGGAAATTTAGAGAACACCCCTGGCTATCATCCCTGGAGTTTATAGCTCATTTGGCCAAACACTTTTGCTTAAAACTACCTCAGAAGTCGGCGAGATTCTAGCGCAATTTGAGATCTTGGGCTGGAGATATGCAGATTCCAGATACTAGGGAGTGAGAATGACATTCAATAGGTCATGTTAGACACCATTTGGGATTTATTGAACAGTTTTATTTTTAATGTAGTCCATTTCGTTTTATTACAAGTCAATTTAATAATCTTCCATATCAAATTACCGAATTGTTGCTCTGTGAGGAAATTCACTCTAAATACGAATAGAGTGCTGCCCTCTAGTGGATAACGTTAACGTTAGATAAAGCCAACTGGAACCATATTTTTACATATTTTATATTAAATATATTGAATAAAACTACATATGATAAAGAAAGTGTTATCTTATTTATATGCTAAACTTGATTAAATTGGTGATTACATGTTGAAGCTGTAGAAGAATGAAAAATGTAAGCTAAACAAAATTGTTTTTAACTACATAATTAAAATTCCTGCCTTTTACACATGTTCACTTGGCATTTATATTACATCCAAATGTCATTTCTCAGCTTAATTATCAGGCAGGCTCATAGACTTACAGCAATGTCATTTCTTCAGGAAGGCACAAGGCTAAGCTCTGCACAATGAATTTCATCAGCCAGAACTTTCTGACTGTAGCTTACACTCCAAATAGTATGCCTTTGGCCAGCACAAAGACAGATAAGAGAACAGGGAACATTCCATCGCGAGTGAAGTGAGCAAGCGGAAAAAAATGGCCTCCTCAATTCTGGAAGTCACCAGCCTCCACTGCTCCCTGTCTATGTTAGGGGCATACACATTAATAAACAGAGACTATTTGCTATGTATGCTTGCTCTTACCAGTAAAAGCCTGCCCTTACACACCTCTTGTGTGAGAGAAACACCTAACCCAGACGCAACAAAAAAGCCACACCCGCACTCAGATATGTACTCTTCATAAGAGACACGAGTGGGGTTGAGCCACATCTTGGACCTGTGCGAGTCCTAAAAAATATAGTGCAAGCCAACACATTGGTGGACACATGGATTGGACACATTTGGTTACTGCACAGTTTAATGTAAAACTTCTGGATGATGCATTACATTACATTACAGGCATTTGGCAGACGCTCTTATCCAGAGCGACGTACAACAAAGTGCATACCCATAACCAGGGATAAGTGCGCTGAAAGACCCTAGAGGGAAGTATAATTTCAACTGCTACCTGTACAACAAAGATAAGGACGAGGGCCAATATATATATATTTTTGGAACAAAGAAACAAACAAACAGAGCAAAAGTGACCAAAGTTAATTATCCAAACACTGCTTACCTAGCCAACTAAAAATACCGATCCACAAAGCAAGTCACAGAGACAACAATTAAGGTTCACAGGGAGGTAGGGAGGGATGGGGAGAGGTGCTGCTTGAAGAGGTGTGTCTTCAGTTTGCGCTTGAAGGTGGGGAGAGATTCTACAGTTCTGACCTCAACGGGGAGTTCGTTCCACCACCGTGGAGCCAGAACAGACAGTCGTGAGCCTGAGGTGGAGGTTCGGAGAGGGGGAGGTGCCAAGCGGCCTGTGGAGGCTGAACGAAGAGGTCTGGCAGGGGTGTAGGGTCTGATGATTTTTTGTAGATAAGCTGGGGAAGACCCTTTAACTGCTTGGAAGGCTAGCTGCCTTCCAAGCAAAAGGAGGCTTGATGCCTCCTTTTGTTCTAGTTGTGGGGAATTTTGGGCCACGTGGAGGCTGAGGAAGGCGGAATTTGATTATATTAATCAATGGTGGGACACCGGTAAGACCCATATAAGACATTTCTGCCAGCAGTATACGGCTTTCTCGTCAGCAGAATGGAGGAGGGTGGAAACAGGGACTGGAAACGCTTAGTCACTCAGACTGTTTGTCAAACGATTGTCTTTGTCACATTTCAAGGTAAGATATGTTTTTTATACCACCACAGGATGTGTTGTGGTGATCTAGTTCACGCGCAGGCAAACTGTGATGATTCACACAGGCATCTCTCCACAAGCAAACGGTGATGATTGGCCCAGATAAGTGGAGTGGCCCATAACATGTGGTAGCCCTGCCCATTCTCAGTTTAGGATCTCCTGTGTGACCTTACATAAGCTCTTCCACACACCGTTTCCAAACCATGAGAAGAAAGTAAGCGGGGACAGGTAGCAACCTACACATACCCGTTTCCTGTGTGTGTGTGTGTGTGTGTGTGTGTGTGTATACACTTCTGCTTTCTGCTTGCGGTGTGTGAAGAATTCTGCTCTTTGCTGCATGAAACATGGCAGCTGCCAGCACAATCCAAATACGGCCAGAGCTGCAAGAAGGCATAGAATATGTCTTGTATCATGTGCCCATTCAGAATTACCCAAAGTGCAGTTATTTTAGGAGAGAGAGCTGGGGAAGGCCTGGTTTACCTTAGGGTGCTGTTCGGGAACATGTTGCTTGGAAATTTTTGCCAGTTGAACAAGTTCCGGAATGATCTCCTTTTCGTAGCCGTTAGGCTAAAGTTAGCGGGCAAGGAACATACATTGAGGTTGAAATGCTTTAAATTGTATTTTTATGGACCCATTTGTGAGGTTGGCCGGGTGGTTGAGGCCCAAAAACCGAGACAAATCCAGATATGCAGTCCAGGTGCTTTTATTTACACAGTGGACACCAATTCCGTGCAGCAATAGGTACAGTGCAGGCCCGGCCAAAATAAAACAAAATAACTAAAGGAAAACTAAATAGGAAAAAAATAACTAAAAACAAAACAGGCAAACAAAGAAAAACTCAGCCCTGCACTAGGCAATGTCCCTTTTTCTCCTGGTCCCTTTGATTTCGGCAGCAACTGAACCAGAAAAACCCCCCCCTGGAACTCCAGCCTCCTCCCTTATATCCGCATGGGTCCTACTAAGAGAATGTTGATTAGTAATTAATAATCAATTATCCCCTGGGAGGTTAACACCTGGTCAACAACATATCCACACAACTCCAGATTACATTATAAAACATCATAATACATCTAAATAATGTTGTGATCAACAATGACAATTTAAATAACATTGCTCACCGAAATACCACTCAACACCCCTCCAACTCTACCATACTTGGTGCCTTCCCCGGGAACCCCCCCTTCATAAACACCTGGTACCCTCCAGTACAGGTTCGGCAGTTCCGGGTCTAAACAGAGGAGCGTGAGAGCAGAGAACAGGTAACAAACAATTGGTTGTCTTTACCAAACACTTAACAATAAATAAAAAGACATTCAGTACAAAACTAGTCTGTGTCTTTCTAACACTGACCAACGATGGAAAAATACTAAAACATTAACTCTTGGTCGTCTTGATCTAATCATTAATGGAAGTGGTCATGCATTGTGTGTGTATACGAGTGTGCGTCTTACACCATAGGGCACGGCTTCACCGTGACACCATTTATGTTCAAATATACCAGGGGGTGGCCTGTAGCGTAGTGGTTCAGGTAAATGACTGGGACACGCAAGGTCGGTGGTCCTAATCCCGCTGTAGCCACAATAAGATCCGCACAGCCGTTGGGCCCTTGAGCAAGGCCCTTAACCCCGCATTGCTCCAGGAGAGGATTGTCTCCTGCTCAGTCTAATCAACTATGTTGCTCTGGATAAGAGCGTCTGCCAAATGCCAATAATGTAAATGTAATGTTAGTGCAGTTGACCAGTGTACATGCCACTGCATATAGGATGGTCTTGTCAGGCGACTGATGAAAGAGAAATTGATATTGGTCATACTTTTAATAAATCAATTCATGAATTAAAACAGAATTTCAGGTGTGATCAGCTGATAACCTGAATGGTTTTATGGCATATGCAGGACATAGTCACTTTTGAATGTACCGTTGATGTTATTTGGTCAACCTATAAGTATCTCAGAATCACAACTGCTCTGTTTTATTGTCATGCATGTGCTGATGTTTGCAGTCCTCTGGTCACTAAAAAATGTCAGTGACTTTAAACAAAAGAGACACAGACAAATTGCCGGGCGAGGAGGAGAAAATACATTTTCACGTGTAGACAACCTCAGACAATATCTATTCCGTGGGCCTTGTGGGTAGCCAATCCCTGTAAACCAATCTGCATTGTGTGCCCCTTTCATGTCTGATGGCACCTTTGACAGCTCAAACATCTCATGGCTGGCTTGTCCTTCACATCCACCTAGTTGAGGACTAACCTTCCAGGTCACAGTCATGTACCTTAGCCACTAGGCTACAGGCCTCTCTTGAGTGGTACTTTGTGCTCGAGTTCATCATCATGGTTTGCTTCAACCATTGTTGTTATTTGTGATGCTCTACTGGTTTATGAGGTTTCTGTATTCATAATGCAACATAACTTGTTTCTCATCAATATTTGTTCTATTGTCCAGTAATCCTATTTGCTGGAGTAATGTTTTGTTTGAGATACATAAGATGGAAATGTTGCTGTAGCCATTGGTCTATGGTTGACCACAGTTCTGGGTCATCTGCACAGAGAAATCATTTCACTTCCCTGTGGTTTAGGGTTAGGCCAGAGGTTGCAGAAGGTTCCTACAGCACTACTAACTCATTAATATAGACATAAAGACATCCCTGCATCCCTGAAAAACACCTTGTCATTGAGTGAAGATTTGATAATTTACATACACTCAGTGAGCTCTTCATTGTGTATTTATTAGAATTATTTATTTTACTTCTACTGTTGTAGCCGATCCACTTAGAGTTATGATGCGTTGTCTGTTCAGAGATGCTCTTCTGCATACCACTGGTTATTTGCCTTACTGTGACCTTCCTGTCAGCTTTGACCAGTCTGGCCCTTCTCCTCTGATGTCTGTCATTAACAAGGCGTTTCTGTCTGAAGAACGGCTGCTCACTGGATTATTTTTTCTTTTTTTTGCACCATACTTTGCAAACTCTAGAGACTAGTTTGTGTGAAAATCCCAGGACATCAACAGTTTCTGAGATACTCAAACCACCCTGTCTGCCAACCAACAACATTCCATGGTCAAAGTCATTTTTTCCCCCATTCTGATGGTTGATGTGAACATTAATTGAAGCTCCTGACCCGTATCTGCATGGTTGTATGTGTTGCACTGCTGACACAATTGGCTGATTAGACAATCACCTGAATAAGTGAGTGTAACAAAGTAAAAATGTTCCTAATAAAGTGCTCAGTGAGTATGTGTCATATGCCTTTTACGATCCCTGTAAAGATAAGTGCGTTGTGCGCCCCTGGTCTGACGGCACCTTTGACAGCTCAAACATGGCACTCAGGGCGGGCTCGTCCTCCACAAAGTCGTCCTTCACTTCCGTGTCGTTGGTGAAGTAGGCCAGGCCCTCCACCGCCCACTTCCTGGTCCGCACGTCGATGTGTGGATACAGGAAGCTACACTGTCATCTCAACAAGCCACAATGGAAACATGATAAATCTGAGCATATGATTAATATATGTTGGCAAATAAAAACCTGCCTAGGTCTGCACTTTGCTGAACAAGGTGTGCATTTTCCTTTTTTGATTTTAAATCTGTGCTTATGAACATACTGTACATAAACGGAACAAAGACATTTTCTCTCTCTCACATCTGGTGCCCCTGTGGGCTGCCCTTTGTTTGGAGCAGGAGTCTCTGCCTCACTTGTTTATACAATGCACTCGCCGCGGAAAAGTCTCATGAGAGGGACTGGCTCAGCGGCCTGACCCTGTGAATAGGGCAGATGCTGGCAGCCCGGATCAGAGCAGAACATGCCTACTACAGGCTCCAGAAAACAGGAGGGTTACGTGTTGTGTTTTGTCTTGGCTGCTTGGTTTCTTTTGTAAGTTTCTTTTTTTGAATTTGGTTGTTCTGCATTTTAGGGCCTGTGATGTGTTAGTGTCACAATAAAAGTGAATAAATGTTTTTTTTTAAATGATGCATAATGTGGCAAAATTGCAGACAATATGGTGTATTGGGGAGGCTGTTTGTACTGGGATTATGTTTGGGTTGACTTGTGCTTAGGCAGGTTATTTTTGGTTCCTTTGCTTCTTTTTGTCTGGTTTGGGGGGATAGTTTTCAAGGCAATCCTTTTTGAGGTTGTATGTTTCAATAAAGGAACATGAAAAGTGAAAGTCTCTCTCTGTCTCTCTCTCTTTCAAAATCAGGTTTTTATTTGGCAGATATCTCATGTTGACCATCAATGAAATCAGACACCTCATGAATGCATGCCTATGAGTGTGTGTGTATGTGTCCCTATGAGTGTGTGTGTACTCATGTGTGAGAGCGGGTGTGTGTGTGCGTGCGTGCGTGCGTGCGTGTGCTTGTGTGCGCGCCTGTGTTCACCTGTGTGTCTGTATGTGTGCCTATGAGTGTGTGTGCATGCGAGCAAGTGTGCCTGTGTTTACCTGTGTGTGTGTGTGCCTGTGTGTGTGCCCATGTGTTTGCGTCTGTGTGTGTGCCCATGTCTGTGTGCCTATGAGTTCGTGTGTGCGTGTGAACCTGCATGTGTGCGTGTGCTTGTGTGTGTATGCGTGTGTGTGCCCGTCTGTGTCTGTGTTTGTGTGTGTGTGCCTGTGTGTATATATGTGGGTGTTTGAGTCTGTGTGTGTCTGCGTCTGTGTGCCTGTGTGTGTCTGCGTTTGTGTGTGTGCCCGTGTGTGTGTATGTGTGTGTGTGTGTGTGTGCATCTGTGTGTGTGTATGTGTGTGCCTGTGTGTATATATGTGGGTGTTTGAGTCTGTGTGTGTCTGCGTCTGTGTGCCTGTGTGTGTTTGCGTTTGTGTGTGTGCCCGTGTGTGTGTGTGTGTGTATGTGTGTGTGTGTATGTGTGTGCATCTGTGTGTGTGTATGTGTGTGCCTGTGTGTGTGTGTGTGTGTGTGTGTGTGTATGTGTGTGTTTGTGTGCGCCTGTGTGTGTGTGTGTGTGTGTGTGTATGTGTGTATGTGTAAGTGTGTGTGTGTGTGTGTGTGCACTTCATAGTTCTGTGGCGTTAACTGTTTCAATGGCCCTGTCAACTTCACCCGCCTGGAAGCATTTATTCCCCTCATCTTTTAACTGGATTGGGTCACCATCTGGAGAAAAAAATTGTCATTAAAACAAACTGTTTTAATGGAACCTGACAGCTGGGCTGAATTTGCCGGATAACTAATTGGGGCTCAGCGTGCGCATGTATCCATGCGTGATTGACGTGCCAGCTACCGGGTTTGGGGGCGTGGCGCAGCTGTTTCGTGTTTGTCTGACGAGGCTGTGCTTAAAAGAAGCAAGTAAGTCGCAGACGCGAGAGAGAGACGCGAGGTGTTTGAATGTTGTTAAAGGTTTTTAAACAGTTTGGTTAGTTTTCTGTTTGTATGAGTGGTTTTTGTTAATGTTTCTTTGTTCTCCTCCTCTTTCGGTTTGGGCAGTGGTCTTCCGAGGTTGCGGTGGTTGCCGTGGCAGCGAACCCGGACAGTAGTACCGCTGCACAGAGAGACTTTTGGAGCGAGCTGCGCCGGGACAGAGCCGCGGAACGTTGCAGGATTTGGGGAAGGAGTGGCGCCGTGCAGGACCGGGCTGGTCCTAAGGACGCTGCGCTGTTTCCCTGGAACAACATTGCGAGGGGAGACGGCAGGACCTGACCAGGGCGGAGAGTTCCGTCTCCCGCTCTGCAGAACACTAAGGCGATATCCAGCACCGGGGCCAGCGCCCACTCGCTTCCCAGCGGCTAGGTAGGTGGGTTCAGCATAGAAAAGAATAGGACCGTGGAGGGGGCGGGAGTCCGCTGGTGCGGACAATTTTACAGACGCATATACATGTAAACACAGACATGCACATATACACACAAACATTGATAGATACAAACACACACACACACACACACACAGTACAGGTATAATGTAGCACATGCAGGCACACAGATAAACACAACACTCAAATAACCACAGACAGATAATGCTCACTAACACAAACAATCATGCAGTTGTATGGAAATCCCCAAACACTGATGCAACTCATTCACAACAGGCCCCATTCAGAATCACTGTTCCCACACCTTAATGTCAACTGAATTAATGAGTACAGTACACTCACCTCTGAGCCTGTGGTGTGGCCTTCTCTTCACTTCAGTGTGGGGGTTTGTGTCCCCTCTTGTCTGGTTTCTCTTCAGTTCAATGTGGTGTATTGTTTACCCAGCACAGTGGTTGGATTAAACAAATGCTTTAAAAAGTAATTCAAAAACTTCCCTCATCAACCATGACACTGAATGAAAACCTCAAAAGACCTAATTTAGGAAGTAACAAGTATGATTACTCAAAATGTTTTGGCCATGGTGACAGTTCGGTTATTAGTTTTTTTTTATTTATTTTTTTTTTTTTACTTTGGCACAAATCTCGCAAGTTTCTGCTCAATTTTCAAAACCTTGGACACAAGATGCACACAAGACGGTTAACACAACCTGCTCAAAACATGCATTCTGCATTCATATATTTGAAGAAACCTTGTACTTTTCTTCGAAGTGCTTTTACCGCCCACTTGGAACGAACGCTGGCGCATTTTGGCTGCCGCTGCTCTGGTGGACTGTGTTTGTTTTTCGTGTTTTATGTTTAGCCGTTTCTGTCTAAAACAACACTGACAAACTAACACACATCTATCGACTCATCTATCAAGTGGATCCTGGCGTCTTTTTCGAAAACAATTAAAACCAAGGCCTATTGACCTTGGCCTAGGCCCACTGGATACCTTTATATTATTTTTTGGTCTTTCTCCCTGCTGGATTTTTGTATGCGTGTGGTAGCCTACACTCACCGGCTCTCATCACGCCTTTCACGAGCTTTCCCTCAGTTGCTCTCCGCTCGGCTTTGTCGGTAAGTCCCTTGCCTGCAGGTCCGCTGGCTTTTTGGGTGGACTGAGTTGCTTGTTGCCGCTCGACCCTCTCAAAGGCGCTGGTAAATCGGTAGTTGCAATTTTGGTGGCTAACGTGGTTTTAATAATCTGGCGTCCTTGCTCTGAAGGTTGGGTCAGGGTGGTAGGCTACTGCGGCTTCCTGGTTACCGGGGGATCTCTACTTCACGTTTGCGAAAAAAAGTTTTTGGATTATTTACCATGCATTGTCCAGATGGATTGTTTTTGCTTTTGCTTATTATATTTTATCCTGGATTTCTGTTTTTAAAGGCCAATTCAACAGCTCCGTACTTTCCCCAGGCGTTTACATACTCTCGCACAGAACTTGCAGGTTGAATAAACACAAACATGCGGACACTAATGTGTTCATTTTGGTCCAGCTGCCGTCCTAGACTGTGCCATTTCCCTCAAATTGACTATCGAAATCTTCGTCCAGTGAAACGCGCGTCTCCGCTGGAAAAGACTGATGTCGCTTCTAGTGATCATATTACCTGCAGTCTACTGAATATTAGATCACTATCTAACAAAACTTTTATAATTAATGATTAGATTACATCGTTTAACTGTGACTTCCTATTGCTTACAGAAACATGGGTGAATTCTAATGATCAGTGTAAATTTATTGAGGCATGCCCGCCCGAATATAATTTTTTTTAAATAAGCCCAGATCCAATGGCCGGGGCGGAGGCATAGCTGTGTTATACAAAAGTCAGTTCAAATGTAATCAGGCACGAAAAACATGTCACCTGTTTTCCCAGATAAAATAACGACTATGATGCAATTTAACTCAACAAAATCATGTTACATCTTAAACCATCTGCTTGTGCCCTTGATGTTCTACTTACCTGGTGTTTTAACAGTTTTATTTCTATTAACTGTCAGTCTGCTATTTATGGTCTTAACACATGGACAACTGAACTTCTTACAATAATCATGAATCACCCTAATTATGTGTGTGTGTATATATGTATATATATATACACACACACACAACCTACACACACGCATATGTATATATGTGTGTTTGTAGGTTGATTGGGGTGTTTTAACTCCCAAGTGTTCAGAATTCACAGAACTGAGCATTATGCAGGGGCACTGATCTGTTAAAATGGCTGGTTTGAGCAAAACATTCAAATGAATCCTCACTTTTTTTACACTTGTCATGCCAAAAAGGCATTTTGAATTTGAAAATTGTGTGCAGTGTTATTAATGTTTGCCATATTATTCTCATTTATTTTAATATATACATGATGTTCTCGGTTCTAATCAACATTGCTTATGAAACGGGATGTGACAGTTTGAGCCAGATGGGCAGGCCAGGAAGTTCCCACTCTTTGCAAAGTTCCTGCTTGCAATGAGGAGGAAGAGAGCAGGCTTCACTGAATGAGGTGCTTGCAATGAGGAGGAAGAGAGCAGGCTTCACTGAATGAGGTCCTTGCAATGAGGAGGCAGAGAGCAGGTTTCACTGAATGAGGTGCTTGCAATGAGGAGGCAGAGAGCAGGTTTCACTGAATGAGGTGCTTGCAATGAGGAGGCAGAGAGCAGGTTTCACTGAATGAGGTGCTTGCAATGAGGAGGCAGAGAGCAGGTTTCACTGAATGAGGTGCTTGCAATGAGGAGGAAGAGATCTTCCACACTGGGAGCAGAACACACACATTTTGTGTGTGTGTGTGTGTGTGTGTGTGTGTGTGTCTGAGACTAACGGGACACTAACCACAGTACTGTACTCAGAGCCCCACTCACACACATGGATTTGTATATAATTACATGTAATCATTTTTAATATGAATAATGCATGGATTATCACATTATCAGTGTGCCAACCAACCCCACTCACATAGGGACCCACCCATATTATGTTACTGAGCTAACATCACTTATCACAGACTTTCATATCTTGTCTCAAAATGTAGCTGATTCCTATCTCTACTAAATGGAAGTAAGTAGGCAATGCTGATATTTCCATCCATGACAGTTTTATGATGTTTAGTGACTAAGGCAATACATTCAAATGTATTGAATTCACTGCTAAATACAAATGCATTAATTCCACGATTTAACCATTCTAATCGGGTATATATGATAAGTTAAAAACACGAACAAAGTCGCCACACAAACCCAGTTTACTGTTCTTTTCTGGGTGTGACGTGTTGTGCACCGTTTCACAACTCAGCAAGGCAAAGCAACAGCTTACGCACCTTTATCACAAAAAGTCTTTAAGCAAAAGTATTATGCATGCGCACTTGAACCTGTCCAACGACTGGACCAAAGTAGCTATTAGCCTCACAAGGTCTTTATCACGCTAATTGAACATTAATGACTCGTTTCATACACGACAATATGATAATGCGATTGTATAACACATTTTACCGTTATATTTGAATTAAATTCGGTCCCTCATTTTGGCTTCATTGACCCATGTCATAGCCTGCCTTCTGCTGCACCACTAACTCGCTGCATTCGTGTTACAAAAAGGGCATCCTATAAACAATCTTGTCAACATCACCTTCGAAATCTTCGTTCAGCCTCCACAGGCCGCTTGGCACCTCCCCCTCTCAGAACCTCCACCTCACGCTCACGACTACTGTCTGTTCTGGCTCCACGGTGGTGGAACGAACTCCCCGTTGAGGTCAGAACTATAGAATCTCTCCCCACCTTCAAGCGCAAGCTGAAGACACACCTCTTCAAGCAGCACCTCTCCCCATCCCTCCCTACCTCCCTGTGAACCTTAATTGTTGTCTCTGTGACTTGCTTTGTGTATCGGTATTTTTAGTTGGCTAGGTAAGCAGTGTTTGGATAGTTAACTTTGGTGACTTTTGCTCTGTTTGTTTGTTTGTTAAAAAAAAATAAAAAAAATAAAAAATTAAAAAAATAAAATAAAATAAAAATGGCCCTTGTCCTTATCTTTGTTGCACAGGTAGCAGTTGAAATTGTACTTACCTCTAGGGTCTTTCAGCGAACTTATCCCTGGTTATGGGTATGCACTTTGTTGTACGTCGCTCTGGATAAGAGCGTCTGCCAAATGCCAATAATGTAATGTAATGTAATGAAACACCCATTTGTTATATATTGCTATTACATTTAGTAATGTAACGCGCCGTTTCTTTTATACTCACACATACACAATACGCAGGCCAAGGCGGCTTATTAAATTCTCTCCTTTTTCTTCAACTATGGGCCTCGTTGAACAGCTAGGGGTGGGGCTGGCCGTTAACCCTGGCCAAAGGGCTAAGCTGTACCCTGACTAATAAAATAAGATAAAGATCTTGCTAAGTGCAGTCGTCAAGCTAAAACATTATAATACCAAATTAGAACAGAAGAGAGCAATCGGAGCGGCTCAAGGCAGATAACGTGGAACACTTATCCGGCACCCCGCAGAATTCAGTCTCTGATCACGTCTTATAATCTTCGCAGCCACTTTTCGGAAACGGCAGAGCCCTTAGCCGTCTGCAGTCCTAGCGCACACACCGCCCACCTCACACAGGAGCCCCGCTTTTATTTATACAATCGTTCACAATCGGAATGCGGGCAACTTACTACGGCATTTAGTAGAAATACCAAAGCACCATAGCAATAGATCAATAGGCCTAATTTAATGTGTATGCACATAACATTCACGGTGGGTTTACTGAATCGTGCCAGAAGAACTATCTCTGGAAAACAGACCAAACTAAATTATGCCAGAACAGATCTATATGGAACTACTCAGAAAAACTCGTATTACAATTTAACATCGAAGTCAACCGCAGAATGTCAGTATTGTGTATGGGATCGGATTTTGACAGCCACAGTTAGACCTAATCGTCACAATGACCATTCCACCTCGACCTCTGTTTGTGTGTTAGCCACTGATTCCCATTGCATCACAAGGTAAAGCAGAATATTTAATAAAGCTCCGCAATATATTTACGACACTTGGGGGAAATATTCGCATATTTCGGCTGGAACTTTCGATGTCGGAACAAACAGAAAGCCATGGCTATTCAGAGTATTTGCGCTGCCCGTCCCTTCACGTGAGTTCTCTCCGTTTTAACATTAAATTGAGCGACCAGATTAGCCTACCAGATTAGCCTACCAGATATCTCGAATTCATTTAACGGCTCGTCAAAATGCAAGATATCTCTAATTGCATTTTGACATGTAGCCTAAGATTGATGCACTTTTGCCCTTAAGTTAAATGAAACCTCCAATCTATCTAAAACGTGAATTCCGGACATGTAGTTAAATTATAACAAGTCTTTACTCAAATTTGAGATATCTCCACTTTCGTTCTGACTGGTCGTAATTGCAATTAAATATAGGCCCATCGTTAATTCCTCATGATTAAAGATATATCTAAATACTCTTTTTTTTTTTTTAAGATATTTTTTAGGCCTTTTTTCAGCTTTATTGGACAGTATACAGTATAGAGAGACAGGAAGAATGGGAGCGAGAGAGAGGGGAAGACATGCGACAAATGTCAGACGGTCGGATTCGAACCGCCACCGAGACACCTAAATACTCATTGTTGATATCTGAAACTAAGATATCCATCCATCCATCCATCCATTATCTGAACCTGCTTATCCTGATCAGGGTCACAGGGGGCTGGAGCCTATCCCAGCATACATTGGGCGAAAGGCAGGAATACACCCTGGACAGGTCGCCAGTCTATCGCAGGGCACACACACCATTCACTCACACACCCATACCTACGGGCAATTTAGACTCTCCAATCAGTCTAACGTGCATGTCTTTGGACTGTGGGAGGAAACCGGAGTACCCGGAGGAAACCCACGCAGACACGGGGAGAACATGCAAACTCCGCACAGAGAGGCCCCGGCCGACGGGGATTCGAACCCAGGACCTCCTTGCTGTGAGGCGAAACTAAGATATTATTAGTCGAAATACAGTTGTACATATCTTGAACTGGAGAAAAACTAAAGTGTAGATATCTTGAATTTGAGTTACGACTAATCATAACTAATTTAAACAGAGATAGCCTATCTGGAGTTCACATTTTAGACAGTCAAAACTGAATTGTAGATATAGCCTACCTTTTTTTTATTAAAGATATTTTTTTTAGGCCTTTTTCAGCTTTATTGGACAGTATATAGTATAGAGAGACAGGAAGAATGGGAGCGAGAGAAAGGGGAAGACATGCTACAAATGTCGGATTTGAACCGCCGACGTCACGGCTCACAATGACAGGCTACAGGCTGCGCCACCGAGACACCCTGATATAACCTACCTTTAATTGGAGGTTCCCGTAAATATATCTTTAATTGGAGTGACGTCAATCTTATACGTGCTAATGCAATTAGAGACATCTTAAATTAGTATTTTGACGAGACAAAATGCACTTGCAGATAACTTGTATTTTCGTTTGAAGAAAGGGGCTGAGAGCTGGAGGGAGAGAACAGGGAAAGCAGTTGTGCAGCCTGATATAAGCCTGTGTCCTCTTTTCCAGGCCACATCTGTCCAAACTGCAGGGGGTCATACAAGTGGTGTTTATTTAGATTCAGTGAAACTGGGTTAGGTGTTTGTTTCTCTCAGGTAAGCTAGGCTATTAAGTTAGGCTATTGTTTTACTGGCTGGCAGGCCACAGCTTTTGTTGTAGGAGGAGCCAATACTTTGCACCCTGCTCAGGCTATTAGTACTGGCACACCTGAACTCACTTCAGTGTGCATTATTGTTCTGCAGTGGGTTGGTTGCATTTTCTGTATTCAGCGTCAGTGTTATTTAAGCAGTTGTGTAGCGCACCAGCGGCAGCGGTGTGCGGCAGCCTCGGCTACTTGCCTCGGCGTACGAAGTCACAGGTGTACAAAGTCGGGGGTGTCTATCTACGGGTGTCCATCGAGGCTGTCCGAGAGCCTGATGTTTGATTTTGTTTTTGCTGCCTGCCCTCATTCCACTGTGTGATTCAAGGCCCTAGTGTTGGCATTTCAGGCTGCTAAGGGGACTGCCCCACATTACATACAATCCCTGATCACTCCCTACTCCCCAGCTAGACCACTCCGGTCTGCCAGCTCTGGTCGCCTTACGGTTCCCTCTCTACGGGCACCTGGCGGTCGAGCTGCACGTTCACGCCTGTTTTCCGTTCTGGTCCCTCAGTGGTGGAATGACTTGCCTACCACTGTCAGGACAGCAGAATCCCTCCCCCTATTTCGACGCAGACTCAAAACACACCTCTTCAAACTCTACCTTAGTCCTCCCTCCTGACTTACCCCGCCCCCCCCTTCTGATACCCCTATCCCTGTCTAACCCCCCCCCCCCCCCCAAAAAAAAAAAAAAAAAATGCACTTATGATGACGACTATATGTTTAGAACAGCAGTCCAGGTGTATTTTCCTAGTTCTGGTTGTGATGCTTTGACTTGTGGTAGAACCTATGCACTTGTAAGTCGCTTTGGATTAAAAGCGTCTGCCAAATGACTAAAATGTAAATGTAAATGTAAATGTGTTACTGTCACCTTCCTGTCAGCTTTGACCAGTCTGGCCCTTCTCCTCTGACCTCTCATTAACAACACATTTCTGCCTGCAGAACTGCTGCTCACTGGATATTTTTTGTTTTTCGCACCATTCTCTGCAAACTCTAGAGACTGTTGTGCGTGAAAATCTCAGGACATCAACAGTTACAGAAATACTAAAAACAGCCCTTCCATCACCAACAATCATGCCACGTTTGAAATCAGTGAGATCACATGTTCTCCCCATTCTGATTTTTGATGTGAAATTTACTGAAGCTCCTGACCCCTATCTACATGACTGTATGCATTGCACTGCTGCCACACAATTGGCTGATTAGATAACCACATGAATACCTAAGTGTAATAAAGTAAAGATGTTCCTAATAAGAGTGTATTAGGCAAAATCCATATGCTAGGCTTTTTAAAAATCAGTAAATCAACTCGCAGACCACTTGGAATCATTCACGGACCAGTGGTGTGCAGACGACAGTTTGAGAACCGCTGGTGTAGGAGTAAAAGTCACCGATTTTTACACTTGCCCATTTTATTTTTTCTTACTTTCTTATAATCTGTATCGTGTCACTGATGTTACATTTTACCAATAAAATTATCCAATAAAAATATTGACTCTGGGTCATTATTCTTGCAAGCTGCACATGTGGCAGCTGTCAGCTAAATGGCCGACTACACACCTCTGTTTGGCCGGATACTTTTAGACATATATTTATTTTAATTGTATTTTTTTAGCTAAAATTATGTCAACAAAATATTTTTTCTCCCCACTGCCAACACCCCTAGCTGGCTACTTTACTCACCTGGCAGGCTACTGAAAGATTTGGGGAACACTACTATGGTATGGCAAGAGAGAGATGCGGAGAGATGGAAAGAGAGGGAAAAGGCTTAAGAAGCTATGGCAACTTTGAAGAGAACATTTGGCTTAGTACCAATCCAATCCAAAAGTAAAACAGTCACATATTGATTCCATCAATGTTCAATCCCCTATCAGTCCATAGCACTTTACAAAATCTATTGGGGTCTTTTAAAACGCAGGGAAACTTGTATACCCCCACACAGCCAGGTGGGGCCGTTTCGCCATTTATTCACCTCGCATTTTCAAACTGATATGAAATCTCATTTTGGTAGCAGCTGATGTCAGTTCATGTCAAATGACTTAACACTGTCATCACTTTTTTTTAGGTAAATGTTATGACCGATGTTATGTCACATGTTGACAGCTTATGTCACCTGCCAAATTTAGGCCCTGTTGCTCGCTGAAGGCTGTTATAAACGGTCAGGTACTTTATGACACTACCATGAGCATAAGGAAATGCCATACATAAACTATCTTGACAGTTTATGACAAACAATGTGACAATGTCATGATCCATGAAACTGTGGAAGCCATAACATGCAGGACGGCACCATACGTCTCTGATCCTTATAATACAGGTAGGAACATTGTCTCGATAGCTATTTTTATTGTGTGAAACACGATTAGCCAAAAAGTGGCCCAATTCACCCTAATTGTCTGTCAACAAGATTGGTTGAGTTTTCAGTGAATGTGGGGTCTGCCCGTTCCCAATACCCCTGAGCAGTGGCGGCTGTAGACATTTTTGTCGAGGGGATAAATCTACATTTACTAAATCTAATTGCATGCGTAGAATTACTAGTATCACAAGAACTAAAGTTAAGAAAGAAGGTAAAACGCAAGGTGGCTACACAAAGGAAAAGTTAAACACACTAGATTTTTTCATATAAAAAAAAAGAAGGTTAGGTTACAAACCAAGACGCCAAAAAGTTTTGCTGTATTAATTAACCGTGGCAATTAAAGGCTTCCAAGCGTGTTGTACGTGTAATGTTTGCATTGTAAACAAGGTCGTAGCCTATTCATATTACGAAATCTATAGGCTATGTATAAAGTTTTTTTTCTTTCACGTAGACCGTTTATTATGTGTATTTTTACGGGACTTCAATTCTCTAGAATAAAGTTAAATAGAAAGTAAATTCCACGTTCATGGGGTTCGTGTAAATGTAGGCTACGGTATGACTTTGGCAATTTATGGAGCACAGGAGCAGCAGTTGATGAAGATGAGTGGCAGTTTATGAACTCATATCAAGGTAAGGATGCTGTAAGTTTCCACTAAAGTGTTGTATTGCTTTAAACACAACCACACGGCCCCCTGCTCCCCTAGCAGTTACCATGGGTACCAAATAAACACGGTGAACTAGTTAGTGAACGAAGAGCCGAATGAGCCATTGAACGAGTGAGCCAAAAGAACCATTGAACGAACAAGCCATGAATGGTTGGTCTGGTGTTGAATTGAAAGTACAGCGCAGTTCAGCTGTAGGGCAAAACGTTAATGCCGTCTGCAGGCATTCTGTGGACCAGCTGAATACTTTGGGTATCACAGACAATATTTAGCTAAATCATGTTGTCTTTTAATTTTCTGTAATATAGTCAGCTAGGTGGGGCCGCGGTGGTGCACAACTAAAGTAACGGACCTTGATGCTGGCATCAGTTTGTTGCAGTTGCACACCGAGGACCAGGGTTCGATTCCCAGTCCTGCCAAAAAGCCGAGTTTGGCCAACTCTCATGGAGCGGCATAATTGGCTCACTGCTCCAAGGGAGGGACTTGGCAGGGTTAGTAGGATCGCCGCATACAACAGCGCCCCAGGTGCCTCGGAGTAATGGTCACGAGCTAAGAGACGAGATGGCTTGGAGAAGGCATGTTGTTCTCAGGGTTGCCAGATCCTACTGGGCCGCCGAGCAAAACGTGGTTGTAAGCGGTGTATCCCCAGCTAAAACACCAATTGAATTAGAGTACAATTGGCTATGTAATTGGGAGAAAAACGGAATAAATCAGAAATAAAATTGTATAATATATATATATATATATATAGTCAGCTAGGCTATGCAATAAATGTGATCAATGGCTGCAAAATAAATGTAGCTAGCTCAGGCTGCAATAATACACTGCTCACTGGGAATGCTTAATCATCACAGTGTAACACCAAGTCAGGAATATCAATCTGTCCATTGAGGAAGCACAAGCACAAGTGTAATTGTAAATCAATTTCACCTGCTTTGGTGCAAATGAAAGTGACATCAGGTGCAATGGAGATGCAAAAGCAAGACAACCCCCAAAGAGGTAATGGTTTTGCATGTGGTGGCCACAGACAATTGCTCTCTCCTTATCCTTCCTGACTGATTCTTCTCTAGTTTTGCATTCTGCTAGTGTCTTTGTCACTACTGGTAGCATGAGACAGTACCTGTAGCCCAATCAGGTTGCACAGGTAGTCCAGCTCCTCCAGGATGGCACATCCATACTTGCGGTCACAAGAAGGTTTGCTGTGTCTCCCAGCACCGTCTCAAGAGCATAGAGGAGATGCCAGGAGACCGGCCGTTATACAAGGAGAGCTGGACAGGGCCGTAGAAGGGCATCAACCCAGCACCAGGACTGGAATCTGCTCCTTTGTGTGAGAAGGAACAGGAGGAGCTCTGCCCTGTTCTCTTCACAGATGAGAGCAGGTTCACACTGAGCACATGTGTCAGGCGTGATAGTCTGGAGACGCTGTGGTGAACGTTATGCTGCCTGTAACATCATCCAGCATGACCAGTTTGGCAGTGGGTCAGTGATGGTCTGGGGAGACATACCCTTGGAGGGTCACACAGACCTCCATGTCATAGCCAACGGTACCCTGACTGCTGTTAGGTACCAGGTTGAAATCCTCAGATGGATTGTCAGACCTTACACTGGTGCAGTGGGCCCTGGGTTCCTTAAAGACCTGGACCTCAATGCAGACAGCCTGCCAACTCAACGCAGACTTGGACTCAACTGGGACCTTCAAAAGAATAGCTTCCACTTCAAAGTCTCTGATAAGGTAAGACCTTTCACACAACAAAAAGTATTTTGTCAACCACTAACAGCCTTTATGATCCTGTAGACTTTGTTGCACCTGTCACAATACAGAGAAAATCCACTGCAGAGAACGACGACTGGGACTCTCTATTGTCCCAAGAAATGGAGGAGGCATGGACATCTTGGAGATGATCTTTGAAGGATTTGTCAAGTATTTCTATCTCCAGACCATACAAAACCTTTCACCTTCAGAAGCTGCCAAGAGAGAATTGTGTGTCTTCACCGATGCATCAGCTAAAGCTATTGCTGCAATGGCTTATCTAAAGCTTACTGACAGTGACGGGACCAACCATGTGGGCTTCGTCATGGCCAAAGCTAAACTGACTCCGCGTCCAGAACACACAATACCAAGGCTGGAACTCTGTGCAGCTGTACTGGCGGTAGAGTTAGCAGACTTAATCTCAACAGAGCTAGACCTTCAGATCGATGCTCCAACTTTCTACGTGGACAGCAAAGTGGTCCGAAATCATATGTTTATGTTTCATCTACAATCATAATTCTTTATTTCAAAGAAATGTGTTACGTTATGTTGATTTTGATGTGATAAGTTACTGAGCTATCTGTGTTAGACAAATTCATGGCATAGCTAACTTCTACAGTTATAAATATTGCATAAGGATATAAATACTAATAATTAAGAACTTGCTATGAATGCATGATAGTGATTGTTAAAATACATGCGAGTGATTGTAAAAGACAATACATTTTCACCAACATTTTTAAAATAAGTAATATATTAGGACCTCTTTTTGACAAACATGGTGGTGTATAATCATCACTGTGCACTACTGTGTTTACAGTTATGTACAAGCATTCACAAGAAGCATTGTGTTACGATTTGCTCGCTGTTTCACCCTGTCCATAAACCTGTGGACAATGAAATAACTGTCTCCAGAGTCTTGATGGAGGGAAGGCGTTTAGCTGACTGCCAAGTGATATATAGTTCATATACCGAGGGCAGCACAAACGGAGCCAAAAGATCCGGCTCACTTACATGAATGAACGTTCCCATCACTAATGTAGACTTGAGTTCCTAACACCAAATTAGCTCACGATGTTCTGAATAGTGCTAATTTAATAACGAATAAATAAAAAATTACTTCCAGGTCAGCTTTGGTTTTTGTGTGTGTGAAGTCAAATTCATTCCGTTTCAGCACAGTGACATGATGATGGTGATCCCCTGTGACAGTTTGGTGGGGAAGCTGTTGCGAACAAAATACTAGAAATACTAGTTGTATAAAAAGGTATAAGGACTCCAGAAACACCGAACATTTTCTTAGGGTTTTTATTGGGGCTCAAAACAAAAGGTATAAAGTTGAGCGTGCCATATGGCACTCTTGGGACTGAAAGGGTTAAGGACGGCAGAAACATGAATGAAACGACAAACATTTTCCCGCTGACCAATAGTGTCACTAGATCTCATCTTGAACCTGATTAAACTTAATATTCTCTTAATATTCCTACACTCAGTGACCACTTTATTATGTAGACCTGTATACCAGCTTGTTCATGCAAATATTTCATCAGCCAATCATGTGGCAGCAACTAAATGCATAAAAGCATTCTGAAGTGGTCAAGAGGTTCAGCTGTTTTTCAGACCAAATGTCAGAATGGGGGGAAAAAATGTGATCTAAGTGACTTTGACCATGGAATGATTGTTGGAGCCTGACAGGGTGGTTTCAATATCTTAGAAACAGCTGATTTTGTGGGAAGTCTGAAGTCCAGGAAGCTCCTGACAACTGTCAGTCAGAGCCTGGATTACACCATTTGCCCCAAGAGGATATGGAAGTCCTGCAAAAGGAAGTTCTGTGCCCTGCCACCCTCACGGACAGGACTGTGGGGCAGAAGAAGCTGTTTTCCAGGAATTGGCAGAACGCAAAGCCCATGTGGACTGTCTGTAAGCAAATGCACAGGACATTTCAAGTATATTTTGCCTGAATGCTGTTTGCTGTTTGCTGTTTGTGGGTAGGCATGCATATCAATTATGATTCTCAATGACTGACATTGAAATACAACTTTTATTTTTCTACAGACATCGTCCTTCTTTTCCTGTTATCTACCACTAGCTCCAATCTGATCCCTGCAAGTAAGTGTAATCGTTCTCCCTCCAAGAAGAGTTCTTATCTGCACAAGGACACAAGCAGCCAGTTTCACGGACACCGATTGAGCCTAGTCCTAGACTCATTTCTATTTTGAATGGAGATTCTCTATACAAAGCAACAATTTAGCCCAGGACTAAACTTCATCTGTGTTCCCTAAAAACCGGTCAATTTGTCATGTTTCATGCTTGTCACATCATGTTTCATGTTTAGTCATAGTTAGTCCACCCAGGCGGTTCGATCCCCCCTGGGTGTGTTGAAGTGTCCCTGAGCAAAACGCCTAACCCCCAAATGCTCCCGACGAGCTGGTTGGTGCTTGCGTGGCAGCCAATCCCCGTTGGTCTGTGTGTGTGTGTGTGTGTGTGTGTGCAAATGGGTGAATGAGAAGCATTGATTGCACAGTGCTTTGGATAAAGGCGCAATATAAATGCACACACATAGGGATCAATTGCTAACCATTTACCATTTCTGACCTCTTCTGCAGCCTGCGCTGGTCTTGACCTGTCTCTCCCCGGTAAGCACTCTCTGTGAGCTGGAAGATCAGACCCGGCATGCTGATTATCACTCACACTGTAGCCTAATGATAGTGTGGCCTTGCAGGGTGATTGACATGCATGCGCTCACACATAGAGATAATTTTGGGGCACCATAGAGGCTGTCTGTAGATCTTTATCTATAACCCTCTCTGCTTTCCAATCTATAACCCTCTCTGCTTTCCACGGTGTTGGGACAGCATGTACAGAGTTTTTATTTTTGTCATTTTTATTTGTTACACAGCCCCATTGGTGAACACTACCGCCCGCACCACGACCCCAGACACTGGGCCTGCATCTGGTGAGTTCTGAGCGAAAGGAAAGGAAACTGAAGGAATCTGTCTGCTGATCTCATTCAGAAATCAACCATTTCATCTATTCTTTCTATCATTTTCAGATCTCGCTGCAATTTGGTACAGTTTAGGAGGTAATGTGAAGTTTCCTACCGCTACTGTGTATGCAGGATTCAAACTGGCAACCTCCATGTCTGTAGCAGGCAGTGCAGGGGGAAGGGGAGAGGGAACATGCCTTGCACTGAACCCTTAGTTATGATTCTTATGATTCCCGTTTTACAAAGGTGTCCATTAAATGATCGTTCTTGTGCTTATAGGTGTTGCCATCGGTGTCTTTATCATTATCATTATGGTACGGAAGTATGGAAAAAGGTACGTGGTTTCCAAAAAGAATTGTTAAACTGAATTGTGGGGTGTGAGTGTGTACATTTGGTGTAATGGTGTGTACTATATGTAGTGTATGGATCAGGGGTGGGTAAAGAGGGCGGAATCCGACCCTGGGTTTCATGACAACACCAGCTCTTAATGACTGAACTGGCCGCTTGCGTGTGTCCTGCTAAGCTGGTGCAGCTGTGCCGTAGTCTGTTCTACAAGTGAAACTGTCCATGTAATGCAGGCAGCCCCTCCGTTTCACAACTTTGTTGTGACTTAATATTTTAATCTGTCATATGTTCATCTGAGATTTGAGGTCAAGTATACGCACCTGCTACAGCCACAGTATGCAAACATTTCCTGAAGATTTTACCGTGCTCGTGTAGGGGATAGAACAAGTGTGTCTAATGGAGCGGCCACAAAACTAAGTCTCAGGTACATTGTGCACCCCTGGTGCAACAGCTGATTAAGGCAGGAAGCAAAAGCCTGTAGAGGCCACAGGAGCATAGCGCAGACCAACAGGGCCGGATTATTCCGTGTGTGAAGAGCTTTGCGTCTTAAGGTTGTCTTGGATTCCAATCAATAGTCCAATGATGTCAAACTTTAACTGCACCAGCATGTATTTCACAGATGTACCCTCTTTCTTTGCTTATTCTAACTGCAGTTAACTCCGTCTAGCCTAACTAAACCGTACTGAACTCTACATTAACCAATCAGAGGGGAGTGTGTGCATGTTCCCAAAGATGATTTGCTATTTATTTGTCAGTTTACAGAAAATGTAATTTTGGGGGGATGGGACGGGTCGTGCTCAGAACGCTGCGCCTCCTGATGGGAACCTGGAAAAGTCTGGGGGCATGGAGTTGGACTCCCCTTCTCTGCCCACATCCGAGAATAGAGGATTTAGTGGCAGGGGGTACGATAGTATCCTTTACTGCCAGCCCACGGGTCATTAATTTGGGTTGTCCACAACTTAGTCTGCCCATTTCAGGAAGCTGAAAGTAATCTTCTCTGCACAAAAGTTATTTGGGAATATGTAAGAAATCACGTGGGGCTCACCACCTGCAGGGGGTCAGTATCGGAGTCGTTTGCCAAACGGGCAGTAGGCAAAAGCGGTGATCTGGGCGTGCTGATCCTCGGCATCGCAGACTGGTTCTGGGGACGTGGAACGTCACCTCTCTGGTGGGGAAGGAACCGGAGCTAGTGCGGGAGGCGGAGCGGTGCCAACTAGATATAGTTGGGCTCACCTCCACGCACAGCACTGGTTCCGGAACCAAACTCCTGGAGAGGGGCTGGACTCTGTTCTTTTCTGGAGTTGCTTAGGGTGAGAGGCGCCGGGCGGGTGTGCGGATACTCACAAGCCACCGGCTGAGCGCCACTGTGTTGTGTTCTACCTGGGGAACGAGAGGGTCGCCTCTCTGCGACTACCTGTCGCTGGGGGGGAAAGCTCTGATTGTCGTTTGTGCTTATGCACCAAACGGCAGTTCAGAGTATCCAGCCTTCTTGGAGTCACTGGGCGGCATCCTGGAAAGGGTGCCACCCGGAGACTCCATAGTTCTGCTGGGCGACTTCAACGCTCACGTGGGCAATGACGGAGTGACCTGGAAGGGGGTGATTGGGAGGAATGATCTTAACCCGAGCGGTGTCTTGTTATTGGACTTCTGTGCTGGTCATGGATTGTTGATAACAAACACCATGTTCGAGCATAGGGTAGCTCATAAGTGTACTTGGTACCAGAGCACCTTAGGCAACTTTGTGGTCGTATCATCAGATCTGCGGCTGTATGTCTTGGACACTCGGGTGAAGAGAGGAGCAGAGCTGTCAACTGATCACCACCTGGTGGTGAGTTGGATCAAGTGGCCGGGGAAGCTGCCGGACAGACCCGGTAAACCCAAATGTGTAGTGAGGGTGAACTGGGACGTCTGGCGGAGGCCCCCGTCCGCGAGGTCTTCAACTCACACCTCCGGAGGAACTTCTCACACATCCCAGGGGAGGCTGGGGACATGCAGTCTGAGTGGGCCATGTTCAAAGCCTCCATTGCAGAGGCGGCAAGCAGGAGCTGTGGCCAGAAGGTCATCAGTGCCTGTCGGGGCGGCAACCCAAGAACCCGCTGGTGGACATCAGCGGTGAGGGAGGCCGTCAAACTGAAGAAGGAAGCCTTTCGGGTTTGGCTGGCCCGGGGGTCCCCTGAAGCAGCAGACAGGCACCAGGTGGCCCGAAGGGCTGCGGCTTCGGCAGTCACTGAAGCAAAAACCCAGGTATGGGAGTTCGGGGAGGCTATGGAGAAGGACTTTCGGTTGGCCTCGAGGAAGTTCTGACAAACCATCCGACGACAAAAAGGGAAAGCAGGGCTTGTCTCAGGCTGTTTTCAGCGGGGGAGGAGAACTGCTGACCCAGACTGGGGATGTTGTCGGGCGGTGAAAAGAGCACTTCGAGGAGTTCCTGAACCCGAACAACACGTCCTCTGTGGAAGAGGCAGAGCCCGAAGACTCAGGGGAATCTGCACCTATATCCCTGGCGGAAGTTGCTGAGGTAGTCAAAAAGCTCCTCAGTGGCAATTCGCCGGGTGTGGATGAGATTCGCCCTGAGATGCTGAAGGCTCTGGACATTGTTGGGCTGTCTTGGCTGACACGCCTCTTCAGTGTTGCGTGGAGGTCGGGGACAGTGCCTGCAGAGTGGCAGACCGGGGTGGTGGTCCCCATTTTCAAGAAGGGGGACCGGAGGGTGTGCCCGAATTATCGGGGTATCACACTCCTCAGCCTCCCCGGGAAAGCTTACTCTAGGGTGCTGGAATTCATGGACAGGATCTCAAGGTGCAGCCGAGGTGAGTAGAGTGTCCGGTTTGGTGACCTCAGAATTGCGTCTCTGCTTTTTGCGGATGATGTGGTTCTGCTGGCTTCATCGGACCGTGACCTTCAGCACGCACTGGAGCAGTTTGCAGCCAAGTGTGAAGCGGCCGGGATGAGAGTCAGCACCTCCAAATCCGAGGCCATGGTTCCTGCCGGAAAATGGTGGATTGCTCCCTCCGGGTTGGGAACGAGTCCTTGCCCCAAGTGAAGGAGTTCAAGTATCTTGGGGTCTTGTTCACGAGTGAGGGTAGAAGGGAGCGTGAGATCGACAGGCGGATCAGTGCGGCATCAGCAGTAATGCGGGCGTTGCACCGAACCGTCGTGGTGAAGAGGGAGCTGAGCCGGAAGGCGAAGCTCTCGATTTACCCTACGTCCAAACCCTCACCTATGATCATGAGCTTTGGGTAGTGACCGAAAGAACGAGATCGCGTATACAAGTTGCCAAAATGAGCTTCATCCGTAGGGTGGCCGGGCTCAGCCTTAGAGATAGGGTGAGGAGCTCGGACATCCGGAGGGAGCTCGGAGTAGAGCCGCTGCTCCTTCGCGTTGAAAGGAGCCAATTGAGGTGGTTCGGGCATCTGATCAGGATGCCTCCCGGGCGCCTCCCTTTGGAGGTTTTCCGGGCTCGTCCAACTGGGCGGAGACCCCAAGGTAGACCCAGAACCCGCTGGAGAGATTATATATCCGACCTCCGACTCTGAAGGGAACACAGCATTAGTTCCAGGGCTGGCAGAGCAAGTGAATTTTGTAATGCTGTTTTAATATATAATTCACGTTTTAAGCTTATACTGCTTTATTCTCCTGAGTATAAGGGCTTTTATTTTGTAACGAGTCTCACATGACAGTAAAATAGGAATTGCGCAATACCAGGAAGGAGTTACGCAATACTAGAGGAAAGACGGAGAGACAAGTTGTAAACAAACACACATGGTTTTTCTCTCTCCTTGTGAGTGAAATGTTGGTTTATTAGCACCCCCTGAAGAGGCACAAGGTTAGTATCAATTGTAATAGTGTGATAGTGATATGTGCTTGGTGCCATAAAATGAGTTTTACTCGTTAGAACTGAATTGTTAAAGGTTTTGCTTAGCCAAAGTTAGTTTAAGCTAATGTTACGGTAGTTCACATAGTGAAACTGTATGGGAAGCTAACAGTGTTTCTTTTTTTGTATTTTTGTACTACGAGCTGCGTTGATTTTTGGATTTTCAATAAATCTAAGATCATCAGTTAAAGTGTCGGACCATCTTTCGGTGGGGCAGCTACACTTAATTTGCCCCAAAAGTGTAAAGTTTCAAAAATATTATTTTAATACTTTTCCCGATATAATACCCTGTAAGTAAACTTAACTCAATGATGTGAATACATATTGATTTACCTTTAACTGCTAAGAATAACAGGATATTATGTGTACATTACATGAGACGTTTCTTTAAATAATTATTTATTGAATTTAGAATAATACATCTAACATATATAAAAGAACTAATCAAAAGAATATTTTACTTTTTTTCTTTTTCTTTTTTCTTAATATAAACTGATTTTTGGATTCAATTTTTCTTCTGCATTAAGACATGACATAAATCTATTTAATTTATACATTTCATCATTTTTTCTTTTTTTCCTTTGTCTCTTCGGCCTTCTCTCTCCTGCCCTCTTTCTTTTTTTCTGGTCCTCCTCATCTCTTCCTTTTTTAACTTTTATCTCCTTCTCCTGAATTTTCCTCTACTTTCCTACTTCCTCCTTTCCTGCTCTCTATTCATCTTCTCTTTCTCTTTCATTCTTATCTTCTTATACCTCTCCTTTTCTGTTCTTCCTCTGGTCTTTTTTGTGATTCCTCCTTTTCTTTTAACTTCATTTTGTTTCTTCCAGAAGCCTTTTCGTCTCCTTTTTAGCTTTCCTCTCCTTCTCTCTCTCTGCCTTTTCCATTTCAATCTTTTATTTATTTTCTGCATCCCCCATTGATTCCTCCTTTTCCTGCTTTTTTCCATCCTCCACTCCCTCCGTGTTCTTCCCGCCTTTCCTCTCCTTCACTCTCCCACTCTTCTCCTTCTCTCGTTTTGAATCCTCCGCTGCCTTGTTTTTCACATCCTCTTTTTCTTTCCTTTCCTTTTCTTTTCTCTCTCTTCTCTCTCTCCTCCTCCTCTTTCTTTTTCTTCTTCTCCTGCAGCGCTCTCTGTATTTCTCTTCTTTTCTTGTCCTGCTCCAGTCTCTTATCTTCCTTTTCTTTTGCTTTTCTTTTCTTTTCCTTAACTTTCATCTCCTCCTCTCTCTTCTTCTTCTCATTTTTCTCCTTCCTTTTCTTCTCCCTCTCCAGGTTTTCTTTCTTTTCTCTCCTTTTTCATTCCTCTAATCTTTTCTGCACTTCCTGCTGCTCTTTACATATTCTCTCCACGACTTGTATTTGCTGCAGTTCCCTCTCTCTCTGCTTGCTTTCTTCCAGAAGCCTTTTCTTCTCTTTTTCTTTTTCCCTCCTGTCCTTCTCCTCCCTCTCCTTCAGCCTCTCCCTCAATCTCTGTGCCTCCAGCAGCGCTTTCGCCTCCACCATCGCTCTCTCTATCTTCCTCTTCTCTTGAATTTCGCCCGCTCTCTCTCTCCTGCTCATCCACTTCCTCTCCTCCTTCTTCCGTCTCTCTTTCTCCAGTTTCTCCTGGAGCTCATTCTCCCTCGCTATCTTCAACTGCTCCTTGGCTCGTGTTTTCTCCTCCTTCTCCTGCTCCTTCCTCTGCTTCTCCTGCATTTTCCTCTCCGCGCGCCTCCTCTCGTTCTTCTGTTTCTCCTTCCTTATTTTGTCCTGGGCCTGTCTCTCCTGCACCTCTCTCTTCAGCTCCTCTTTCGCTTTATTTTTATCCTGCGCCTCCCTCTCTTTCGCCACCAGCTTCCCAATCTTCCTTTCCTGCTCTCTCCTCCGCTGTTCCTCCGCCCGCTTGATCTCCTGCATCTCCCCGGCCCTTTCTTTCCTCTTCTCCTTATCGTCTTGTTTCCTCTGCTCTCTTTCCTCTCGCCGCTTCTCCTCCACCCGTTCCTTCTCCTTCTCCTTCCTCTTCCTCTTGAGGACGGTCTTCCTCTCCATTTCCTTCGTCAGCCACTCCTCCATCTTCTTCCTGGCCTCCGTTTCTCTCCTCTCCATCTCCTCAGTCCTCCTTTCCTTTTCTTGGACACATTTCTCCTGCCTGTTCTTCACCTCCTGCGCTTTTCTATCCATCTCCTTTCTGCCCACCGTCTTCGGCAAAATCTTCATTTCCTTCGCTGGCATTTCCAGCTCGGTTTTTTTTTTTTTTTCCCTCTTTCTGTTGCCTGGCTCTCTCTTCAATCTCATATGCCTCCTCTGCACGCCTCTACTCCTCCTCCCTCTCCTTCCCCACCTTGAAAACTTTATGGATGTTTTCCAGTCTTCCCTTTGTCCATTTTTCCTTCTTGAAGGCGAAGCAAAATGGAACAGCAGTTAGAATACAGCAGTGGTGCAGTTATAAATGTACCTGTGACATCCCCCTCCTCGTGGATTATATTATTCAATATTGAACAAACTGTTGGCAAAAAAAGAGCAGGCACAACCGGTCCATTAAGGCTGTCATCCTTAAAATATGTATGTCTATTAGATATAGAACCAGATTATGAACTTATGGTCCATCTTCAGTTATGGCAAAACCATAAAAAGTTAAATATTTCTGTTTCCGATAGGTCACAGTCTCATATACTTACATTCTAAAAACACTTATGAATTTAGACTTGTTGGATTTGGTTTTATGAATCTTGCAGTACATACGTGAGCAATAGAATCGCCACAGACCACCAGTGGCTCCACTTTGTTGTGCTCTGACTGGACAAGAAACAGAGTGAAAGAATAGTGAAGATAATGTACAGGCTAAAATATCCAATTAAGATGTACCCAGTTAAGCAATAATAACACTTTGGAAAATCTTTACATTTACCACGTTTACTCCACTCCACTAGCTTCTTATTTAAAATATGTTGTATGGTCAATGTTAAAATGTTTAAATTAAAAGTAAATACTCATTACTTACGAACATCGTGCATTCAGTGTAATCTCCGAAAACGAATAGATGAATGAACATTTAGTTTCGCCATTTTATGTGGCACGGTCTGGCACCCCCTTGTGACGCCACACAGAAAATGGATCTAATCTTTGAAGCGCCACAGCATTCCAGCCGGTGTGTATTGTTGCGTTCTCAAATTCCCCTGTCGCACAGTCTATTACAATTCTTCTTGCTTGACTACGCTTATCCTTGATCAAATGGTTAAGCCATACAATGAAAGACATACATATTAATTGATTAATCGTAGCTGTCTAGTCTTTTGTTCACGTGCTAGAGCATCTCCAACTCTATTTCAATTTAGAAGTCTGTCCCAAAGACGCTTTGCATAGTAACAGAAGGGAAGAAAAAATGGGAACAATCAGCCCAAGCCCCAAGATCGCATATGAGGCAAAGAACTCCCTAGTGGGGAGCAAAAGCTCAAGTAGTGGCAATAAAAAAAATTAGAGATGTGCGATAGGGGGTGCCCAACCTCCGCTGGCCAACAGGTTGAGATGGTAACAGTTCAGGTAGCCTATTGAACTAGCAGGTCCGATGAGCTTAGGGATACATTAGCATATTTAACGAAATGATGCGTGTTCAAAAGCCCACAGAACCCATAGAGAAATCGATTATGGACTGTACTTGTTCCTATGTAAAAACAAGATTGACAAGCCTATATAGACACGTTTTGGTTTTCTCGGGATTGTTCTATTTTGAGCGACTGTCCGGGACAATGACTATTCTTTCCCGGGACACGAATTGACCCAGTTTTTTGTACTTCTAAATGTCAGAGTTCCAAATAAAACCAGATTATTCTACTGCTATTCTGTTTTTTCCTCTTTACGTGTAGACATCCAATCCCGTGTCTCTAAACAGGTAAAAATGAGTAAAACAGCGACGATTGGCTATATGCCTATACTTATTTTTAATTGGTAGCAGAAATACGGAAGTTTACCTTATCACCCAGCAACTGCTGCACGGGCTGTCAGTCTGGCGTGTGAATTCACTTCAACGACCCCACCGTGGGGAAGTTCAGCTAGCTACTAGCTACTAGCCTAGAGGTAATCGCCCTGCCACAGCCCCAATCCATCACGGCGCTTGACGGCCGCCCATTGGGTTCTGGGGTGGTACGTCACATGACAGAGCGGGTTGTTATGCGGGTCCCGTTTCTGGGGCACCATGAGCGCATTTATTTTTTCTTGGTGGAGTCCCCGGTGTACCCGATAGTATAGGTTCTTCAAAACGTGTCACTAGTCTTGACGCGTCTCTTAGAGGCTCGCCTTTTTGTCAAGGCTGAGAAATGCGTGTTTCATGCACATACTGTGTCATTTCTCGGTTTCAGCTGGCAAAACCGAGATGGATCCGGCGGAAGTCTCAGTGACAGTGTGGTGGGGAAGCCGTTGCTAACAAAATTCTACTAGTAGTATAAAAAGGTATCAGGTGAGAGTGCCTTATGGAAGCTCCTGAAAACTATCAGTCAGAGCCTGGGTTACACCCTTAGCCTCATGAGGATATAACTGCTCACAGAATGTATGGGTTTGTGTGAGTGTGAGGTGTGAGATGTTATTTCAGAACACTCATCCCATTTATTCTAATCTCAATTTTGTCCAATTTAACTGTAGAAACAACCCGTTCCTTTAGAAGACCTTATTTTGTTTTCAGTTGGGACTCCCTCCCCCCCACCAATGCCCACCCTCACACACCCCACGGGGGTTACATTGGCTCAGGAGGGAAGAGCAGTCAGAGCGCCGAGAGCACCCAGAATGCGCAACACAAATCCTCAGAATGTGCAAAGGTGATGACTTCATATGGAACGGAACGTTGGGAATCGAAAACTGCAGCAAGGACAACCTGAAGCCAGATGACCCGTGTCAGCTGACGAACAGAAGCCTTGTGGTGCAGTCTGACCAGCCCCTTTCCTTTGAAGGGAATGACAGCCTTTCAGGTGGCATGAAGGCTTTCCCCTCCGAGACTGTGTGTGAGTATTCTTGCACTCCAGTTTGTGTGTTGTGCTGTTATGGTGTAGAGTCGAGATGGTGGGACAGCAAGATATGGAAATCTGGCAGATGATTCTGTTGTAAAAATCGAGAATGCAGTTAAACTATTCATACATTGTTCATCATTCAAAATGCCCCAGACAGCTGAAATTGCATTTCTGTTATTTATTTTTTCCCATTAATCTTTTATTTATTTATTAATTTTTTATTTCATTTTATTTTTGCAATCATTGCAACGACTTTCATGAAAGGAGATTTAACCAAAGCCAAAATCTTCTTGAAATTCTTTGATTTCACCTCGCATTAATGCGGTTTCCGCATCTGTCACACTGTGTGTAGTGTTGTGGACGTGTGTGCGATCATATTGTGTAATCATGACCGGGGCAACATTGGCTCAGGCGTTAAGAGCAGTCCGGAGGGTTGCCGGTTCGATCCCACCTGGGTGTGTCGAAGTGTCCCTGAGCAAAACACCTAACCCCCAAACGCTCCCAACAAGCTGGCTGGTGCTTGCGTGGCAGCCAATCACCATTGGTCTGTGTGTGTGCGCAAATGGGTGAATGAGAAGCATCAGTTGTACAGTGCTTTGGATAAAGGCGCTATATAAATGCCAACCATTTACAATTTATTTATTTAAAGGATTGTAAAAACAACTAAATGGTGAAGCTATAGGTATCTTGTGTCTGGGTGATCTAAAACAAATGTTCATTTAGTATTTCATGATAAATGCGTTACTTGAACCAATGAGTTTGGAAGTACAGGGTTTCTTCAAATACATGAATGCAGAATGCATGTTTTGAGCAGGCGGACAGGTTGTGTTAACCGTCTTGTGTCCAAGGTTTTGAAAATTGAGCAGAAACTTGTGAGATTTGTGCCAAAGTTGAAAAAAAAACAAAAAAAACTAATAACCGAACTGTCTGTGTGGTGTCTTGGATTGCTGGTGCAAGTGCATCTTCCGGCTGCTGATTAGTTGGTTGCTACGCTGAAGACACACTGTTCTCGGCTTCACCAGGCGGTGGCACTGCCTCCATTCATTTTCAATGGGAGGGCCGTCCCTGCAAAGCATGTTCGGATCAAAGCGGCTGGAAGCGGCTCAAAAGCTTGGAAAAGTTTATCTCCAAGACGGGAACCTCTCCTCTCGAGAACCAAAACATTTGATTTGAATTCCGACGTCAACTTTTCCCTCCTTTCAGATTTTCATTCCCCGTTCATTAGTTCCGTTGACACGGAAGACGTTAATACAATAGAATGAATTGCCACCTGTAAATTTCACATTTAATTGAAGGGGAAACCGGCACTGAAGCTGGCTAGCTTGTTCTGATCAATACACAGAGCATCGTTGCAATGCTGTAACATTGGCCACAAGTTTCATGTCAGAAGGATACCTATGGCAAGCCGTTTTAACATTTAATCATTTTTCTTGTATCAAAATTCATAAACACATAAAAAACACATAAAAAGTATAGCCAGCTCAAATCACATGCAAAATGTATTAAAACTGGGGAATGAAAGTACTTTGGGTGTAGGAGGTGTGCACATGCATTAGCAAAAGGATTTTGTGGCGTGAACCAACAGACAATAGAGGTGGTTCAGCAGACGAGCTAGTTTGGTAACGTAGCTACACACAGGTCTGATAAAACACATAAAAGGAAAACTGACAAAAAAAACGGTAATAACCAAACTGTCACCCTGGGCCAAAACATTTTGAGTCATCATACTTGTTACTTAGAAAAGGGGGGCAGGTGGTGGAGGGGAACAACCACATGTCTCACACAGGTCCTTGTCAGTAACAGGCCTCTGCAGGGGCACAAACTGTTGCCCAAATAAGGAGGGAATGCTTTAATTCTGCAGTATGTCTTGTGTGTGTTTGCATGTATATGTAGGTGTGATGGGGCTTTGTTTGAATGACTTTTTGAATCAATTTTGCAATACATATTAAACCCAGGACTTCTTCACAAATTAAATAGCTTATATACTTTTTTGTTGATTCAGTAATCTAATAGTTACACCTACCAACTCGTTGTTGACTCACATACCAGCATTGTTGACTCATTAATTCAGTTGACATTAAGGTGTGGGAACAGTGATTCTGAATGGGGCCTGTTGTAAATGAGTTGCATCAGTGTTTGGGGATTTCCACACAATTACACAATAGTTTGTGTTAATGAGCGTTATCTGTCTGCGGTTGTTGTGTTTATCTGTGTGCCTGCATGTGCTACATTATACCTGTACTTTGTGTGCATGTGTGTGTTTGTGTCTATCAATGTTTGTGTGTATATATATGTATGTCTGTGTTTCCATGTATATGTGTGTGTCTGGGTTTGTTTTAATAACAATTTTTTTCTCCAGATGGGTGACCCAATCCAGTTAAAAGATGAGGGGAATAAATGCTTCCAGGCGAGTGAATTTGACAGGGCCATTGAATGTTACACCAACGCCATGAAGACCTGCAAGGACAAGAATGTGCTGGCTGTCCTCCACCGGAACAGATCAGCCTGCTACCTGAAACAGGTAACGGTACACACACACACACACACATACACACACACACACACACACACATACAGTAAGTGCATCATTCCAACCAGGTGTTCTAGTATCGCTGCGGATTTTCCTCTAGACGCGGTAACGTTTGATTTTAAATTGCTAATTTGAACAGCAAGGGTTAGGGCTTGAGCCAGTTTGTTTGTCTCGATCGCTGTTAATCACTTCTACTAGTTGCATACCTGTAGAGTGATTGAACGTTTGTCTTAAATAGCTTAAATAGCTGTGGAATTTATCAGTAGATTAGTTTTGATTTGATATTGCTTGTGAGTGAGGCCATTTAAATAGGCGTGTCAGAGTGACGCTCCGTCCCAGTTTGTGATGTTATGTTTCACCCCATCCCAGTCTGCTCTCTCCCTCGAAGACCCCCCCTGCGACGTGGGCCTCCATGGCGTCGGAACCCCTCGAACCTTAGCTACCCCCCGCTGACCCCCTGTGAGGACTTTGCTGTCACAGGGGGACTATGGAACTGCCAGTCTGCCACTTGGAAGGCTGACTTCATTCCTGCATATGCCTCCCTCCAGTCCCTACAATTCCTTGCCCTCACTGAGACCTGGATTACACCTGACAACACCGCCACTCCCGCTGCCCTCTCATCCTCCTTCTCCTTCTCGCACACTCCCCGGCCTTCCGGCCATGGCGGTGGTACTGGTCTTTTAATTTCCCCCTCATGGAAATTCTCTCTTCTCCCCCTCTCTGGCCTGTCCATATCCACTTTTGAATTCCATTCTGTTGCAGTATCCTACCCTACCTTTTCATTACAGTTATCTACCGTCCTCCAGGGCCCCTGGGAAACTTCCTTGATGAGCTAGACACCCTTGACACCCTCGCCCAACTTTCTTCTTTCTTTTCTAATAACAACCTATTAGACCCCCATCAGTCTGGCTTCAGATCGGGCCACTCGACAGAGACCGCGCTCCTCTCCGTCAGTGAGTCACTCCATGCCGCACGAGCAGCCTCCCTCTGCTCTGTCCTCATTCTTCTAGATCTCTCTGCTGCCTTCGACACTGTGGATCACTCCGTCCTCCTGTCCGCCCTGTCAGCAACGGGCATCTGTGGCACAGCCCTGGACTGGATTGAGTCCTACCTCTTTGGTCGCTCCTTCCAGGTTGCCTGGGCTGGTACGGTATCGACACCTCCTTCGACAGCCCCTTGCCACAGGAGTTCCCCAGGGCTCAGTCCTAGGCCCGCTTCTTTTTTCTCTTTACACTTGTTCCCTTGGCCCTGTGATCACTGCACATGGGCTATCCTACCACTGCTATGCGGATGATACCCAACTCTTCATCTCGTTCCCACCATCTGATACACAGGTTTCTGCCCGTATCTCTGCTTGCCTGAGTGACATCCAGAGCTGGATGGATAACCACTATCTAAAGCTCAACCCAGGCAAGACTGAAATGATATTCATCCCTGCTAATACCTCTCCCCACCTGGATCTCTCCATTTCCCTCGGGGATACCACACTCACGCCATCACCCAGTGCAAGGAACTTCGGCGTGGTGATGGACAGCAGACTGTCCCTTTCCGAGAACATTGCGGCGGTGACCCGGTCATGCAGGTTCTTCCTATACAACATACGGAGAATCCGCCCCTTTCTCACCCCCTACTCGACCCAGCTCCTGGTCCAAGCGATGGTTCTGTCCCGCCTGGACTACTGCAATTCCCTCTTGGCTGGCCTCCCAGCGTCCGCCATCAGACCCCTCCAACTTATCCAGAATGCAGCAGCTCGTCTGGTCTTCAACCTTCCCAAATACTCACACGTCACCCCCCTGCTTACTTCCCTCCACTGGCTGCCTGTCATGGCTCGCATCAAATTCAAAACATTGGTGATAGCCTTCCAAGCAGTTAAGGGGTCTTCCCCAGCTTACCTACAAAAAATCATCAGACCCTACAACCCTGCCAGACCTCTTCGTTCAGCCTCCACAGGCCGCTTGGCACCTCCCCCTCTCCGAACCTCCACTTCACGCTCACGACTACTGTCTGTTCTGGCTCCACGGTGGTGGAACGAACTCCCCGTTGAGGTCAGAACTGTACAATCTCTCCCCACCTTCAAGCGCAAATTGAAGACGCACCTCTTCAAGCAGCACCTCTCCCCATCCCTCCCTACCTCCCTGTGATCCTTAATTGTTGTCTTTGTGATTTACGTAGTGCTTCGGTATTTTTAGTTGGCTAGGTAAGCAGTATTTGGATAGGTAAGTTTGGTCACTTTTGCTTTGTTGTTTGTTTATTTGTTGTTCAGATCCGCACAGCTGTTGGGCCCATGAGCAAGGCCCTTAACCCTGCAATTACCCCCTTTGTCTTTTGCTGGAAAAGCCTGGAGCAGAGTTAAGCACCCCGCTTTGTCAGTTGAGCCAGATCTCCCATCTACCCCCCAAAATCTCTGAGCAGGGGCTTGTCCAATCGCCTGGGCCTGTGGACCAAGCCCCTCACTATGGTTACAATTCAGGCTCTTCACATTTTAAGAACCCTTCAGAAAAAGAGTCGCTGCTGCATTCTTCACTCGACGTGACGTGGATTTGTGTCACGCTTCTGCCCTCAGGACAAGAAGGACTTCATCCAGAGCAGGGTGAAGCGACTGCTCAAGGCTGGGGTTGCATGGTCAAAGCGGACAACTCCGTCCTCACCGACCAGAATAAGGAGATGCTTGCTAGGTGAGGGAGAGAATCCGTTAAATCACATAACACCATTTGTTTATTTAGGTATTTGATGAAGGATTTCAGGTTATGTAACTTTGCTGGAGGGTGTAGCGGCTGTGCCTCCACCTGGGATTTGAACCTGTAGCACACAGAGCCACAGCAGCACACACTCTCACACGGGCACAAGGGAAGGAATCACTTATCATTTGTGTGAGGACTCAGGACTTTGTGATTGAGAGGTTGACACTGAGCGGTCAGGATAAAGTCTGTGTTTGTCTCTGAAATGGGCTATAAAAACTGCCCAGTGGCAGGATGCCACTCACACACACACAGACACACACACACACACACACACTTTTGCACACACTCTTCTAGGAACATAAACCAAAAGTAGCTATGTGACATATACACACATATTACCAGACCTGTTAGCTTCTCTATGGCTTCATAGAAGCTCAAGTAACAGTAATATATGAACCCTTCTGCCTCTGTCTCAATAGGAAATAGTGTAGAAATGTGTACACTATGCATGTGTAAGGGTAATTTTCTTAATTGATTCTTAATTGACAATGTGTGTTAACATAAAGATAATCATGTGATTAAAGATAACCTTTTATTTTAATCCTTATTCCTATTAGAACACTTTCTCTATTAAGTGTTTCGAAGAATCTTTCTTTGTCTCTCTCCCAGCAGGCAGACAGCCTTTCACATGGTTAAAAAAAAGCTAGCTTTTTCCTGGAAGTGACTAAGACAACAGTCTCTTCCGCAAAGGACTGATTTAAAAGGCTGATTTACTTGCTCATTATGCCATAAGATTTTCTGCTGATGTTGCTGCAATTTGTTTATCTTACTCCTTTCGTACAGGGTGTTTTTGAAAGTCTTTGAAAGTCTCACTGGTAATTTTCCACTCCGCCAGATCCCCAGCACCACTCTCTGGCCCTGCCCGGAAGTCCCCCCCAGCATACTCTGGGTGCCAGAAAGCACGTACACATTTAACCCTTGAAGAACACTAACATTAACACTGGGCTGGTGTTAATAACTGCTGTCAGCTAAACAACACTGGGCTGGTGTTAATAACTGCTGTCAGCTAAACAACACTGGGCTGGTGTTAATAACTGCTGTCAGCTAAACAACACTGGGCTGGTGTTAATAACTTTTGTCAGCTAAACAACACTGGGCTGGTGTTAATAACTTCTGTCAGCTAAACAACAGTGGGCTGGTGTTAATAACTGTTAATAACAAGCATCCTCATTTTTGAAACTGGGTTTTAAAGCCCAAAACTGCAAGTAGGCTTGGGTTAGTTTCTTATGTTTCACAGATAATTGAATGAACAGCGACCTCTGGCACTGAATTACAGGGTGAAGATTTTGAAGGAGAAGGCTCTGCCAGATATAGAGAACTCCATGTTTGAGGAGCATGACCAGATCCGACAGGCAGCCACGGAGTGCATGTGCAACCTGGTGGTGTGCAAAGAGGTGAATGGCAGCTGATTTAGCCTCTGGCTACAATGCCAACATAGCAATTTGCATAGGAACACTTACTGTAGTGTCACTGTTACTGTGAGGCTGTGGGCATGCTGCCTTTGTTTGGTTCACATAGTAAAAAAAAGTGCTTCAATAAAGTGGTGAAATGAATACTTTATTTTGTTATGTCGGAACGTGCTAATCTTTTCTTGCCATAATACTATGTTCCTAGAACTCAACACCTTTCCCTGAAATCTACAAACCACTGAAAGCTAAATGAGTGATCATGAGTAATAATGAGTGACATTGTGCTCATAATGTGGTTAACGTGGTGTGCACATGTGAAACTGTTGTGTGTGAAAATCCCAGGAGATCAGCAGTCTCTGAGATACTCATACCTCCCTGACTGGCAGTGGTTTCTGAGATACTCAAACCCTCCCTTCGCCGCTAAGGTTTAGCTCTTTCGAGACAGCCATTCAGGAATCTCGTTTTGTATTTCCTGACCGTTATAGTTCAGGTCAGATTTTCGTTTGGCGAATCGCCGGGGAGCTTGGTTCCCTTTTTCAGTTCTTTTTTCACCAAAAAAATCTAGTGCTAGTTTGCACTTATCCTGTTTGACCGATTTTCACGGTTTTGTTTCATTGGGCATTTCGCCAGGGAGTCTCTCTCCCGTTTTCTGTTTATTTTCCTTGCTTATTTCAGTGGTAACCAACTTATCGTTGCTAACTTTGTGATCCCTTCCCGGTCGCTCTTGGTCTCCCGCACCTGCTCCCTTACACTAATCAGTGTATGATTTTTACAAACCTTTTGCATGTGGAGGGTGAAGAGTCTCGTTGGAAAGGGTCCACTCATTTAATTCATCTTAATATCACTAAAGCCCTCTGCTCATTTCAAAGACAAAGAAATGCCATTATTAATATGGTATATCCACAGAGTAGATCTTGTATAAAAAATATTGACCCTATTTTAATAACCCGTCTCCACTGAGGAAAAATAATGCCTTCCATCTTCTAAAAAGAATGCCTGTCTTCACCCTATTATGATACAGTTGTTGCCTTATTTTAGGCCTGGCATTATGCAAATAGCCTTGGGGGTTGCACATTTACTGCCTTCCATTGTGCTGATGTTGTGCACCAGGGTTAATCTAGGGTTAAGACCAACATGCTATGAGTGACAAAGTGTTCCTCTGCCCTCCTCACCCCCCACAGACAGTCCAGTGGCTGGAGATCCTGCAAAGGCTGTGTCTCCGTGACATTCAGATCCAGCACAGGGGCCTGGTCATTGTGTACAACATGATGAACGCTGACCCAGAGCTGGCCAAAAAGTTGATGGAGAGTGAGATTCTGGAGATCCTGACGGTGATCGGTAAGCAGGAGGACAGCCCGAAGCGGCAGGAGGTCATAGATGTTGCCCGCTCCTGTCTGACCAGCGCCATGGACCTCGGTATCATCAAGCCATTCAGCTAAAATGGAGGCGTCTCTGAAACCAGCAGCCGCCTCACTCCTGGAATGTACCACAACTCGGCTGCCCATCAAATTGATCCCCCGTGGTGTCGAGGACCCGGCCCTAGGCCCCCCTGATGAGAGATTGACGTGGGATGGGTTAAGAAGGAATGCATTATTAACCCCTCGCACACGCCATCGAGGTGTTAGTAAGAACGCCCGTAAGAAGAAAAATATGTGGTAGTGGTTAGACCACAAAGCCAGTTATGTCCACTGGAAATTGGCCCGCTTAAAAACTGGAAGTGTAATTAATCTGGACTGACTGAATGTTTTTATAGGCAAAGCCAAATATGGGTCTTTTGCAACTCACAAATCCATAAGACATGAGATAAGCTCTCAAATGTATTAACTTTTATTTTTTTCCTTTTCTATCTTATTTGTTAGGAAGGCCTTTGAATGGTTGAAAAAAAATATGCTATTGTTCGGTGTGTTAGATATTGTTTAAGGACATTTTTGTTTCTCATTCTGAAGGTGTTTTTTATTTTGAAAGGTGTGTGTGTTGAATTAAGTGTATGCTCTGCAAAAAAAGAGAAGTGTTTGAGTGCTTGTGGGACAACACCCATGTCTGAGACAGGTGGGTCAGGGATGAGTTTTGAGCGGGTGAGTGGGTGAGAGGGTGTGGCAGTATGAGCACGGGTTTCTCTGAGCAAATGCCCTGAGGGAATGACTGATTATTATAACTTTGTGACTGTTACAACCCCGGCTCAGGGAATATAACATAAGGGAAATGGACACAGTTAAATTGTTTGAAAATGCATACATAACAGTGGTCTTGCACTCTTCTAAAAGATCTTTTAAAAACCATCTCTCTTCACTCTACTTTAATAAACGTGTGATACGGATAGGAATCACGCACACCAACATTTGTTGTTTTCTTTTGGTTTTCCCCTTTATTTTGTTTTGGTTTTGGCACTTGCTGCTGTGACACACCTCTGTTCCACAGGTGATTTAACCTTCCTAATGTGGTAGAAAGTTGCCCACACCTTATTTGTTAGCGGGTCAAATTTGACCCATGATTTATCTCAGCCCATCCATCCATCCATCCATTATCTGAACCCGCTTATCCTGAACAGGGTCACAGGGGGGCTGGAGCCTATGCCAGCATACATTGGGCGAAAGGCAGGAATACACCCTGGACAGGTCGCCAGTCCATCGCAGGGCACACACACCATTCACTCACACACTCATACCTACGGGCAATTTAGACTCTCCAATCAGCCTAACCTGCATTTCTTTGGATTGTGGGAGCAAACCGGAGTACCCAGAGGAAACCCACGCAGACACGGGGAGAACATGCAAACTGCAAAATGCAAAATGCAAAAGGGCCCAGCCGACAGGGATTCGAACCCAGGACCTCCTTGCTGTGAGGCAGCAGTGCTACCCACTGCACCATCCGTGCCGCCTTATCTCAGCCCCAAACACTAAAAATAAACAATGATTATCATCCAATATTGTTTTTTTATACTTTAACCTTATTATGCATTAATAACCATACAATCAGTGCTTTGAATTGTATTTTTATGGTCCCAAGACCATTTATGTTAAAATATACCACAAAAGTTTTCATTCACTCATTATATTTCCTATAGTGAAGACAACGGGTAATAATTATTATAATAGACTAATATTAGAACACACTTTCTATAATAGCTTGTGGGTTTTTTAGAACTTCATATTATTAACCATAGTGACATCTGTGGTGTTACAGGTCAAAATCGACCCGTATAGATCTATGTTAGAAGAAAGGTCAAAAGTCCTTTATTTTTCATAAAAACCAAACTTTATTTTGTTCAAAATAGCAGATGCAAATTGAACATGATCATGAACAAGATTGTTTGTGCGTGTGTGTGTGTTCAAAATAACACATTCATGTGTGTGTGTGAGAGTCTGAGTGTGTGTGTATGTGTGTGTATGTGAGTGTGCTCCTTGCAGATGTATTTCTCACATCTGTAGCAAGTGGTGCTGGTTTTTCTGTCCTTAACGGCAGGGCAGGACTGGCACCTCTTTCTCTGGTTCCCCTGCAGGTGTCCGGAGAAGCCGCTGTCCTTTTTCAATGTGGTGATTCACCAGAGAAAGGGAGAGGGTGTATGCATAATGTGGTTGCCAATTAGGCACTTATGTACTGTAACTGACTCAGAACATCTGATTGCATTGAGAGTATTTATGACCATTGCATACTTGTATTTATGTGGACATAAATAAATCATGTATCTGTGTGTCTGAGTCTGAGTGTGTGTGTGTGTGTGTGTGTATTGCATATGAATGTGTGTGTATGTGTGCATGTGAGTGTGTGTGTGTGTCTGTGTGTGTGTGTATTGCATATGTATGTGTGTGTGTGTGTGTGTGTGTGTGTGAGTGTGAGTCTGCGTGTGTGTGAGTATGTGTGTATGTGTGTGTGTGAGAGTGAGTGTGTGTCTGTGTCTGTGTGTGTGTGTGTGAGTGTGAGTGTATGTGTGTATGTGTGTCTGTGTCTGTGTCTGTGTGTGTGAGTGTGAGTCTGAGTGTGTGTGTGTGTGTGTGAGTCTGAGTGTGTGTGTATTGCGTATGTATGTATGTATGTGTGTGGGTGTGCGTGTGTGTGTGTGTGTGAGTGTGAGTGTGTGTGTGAGTGGGAGTCTGAGTGTGTGTGTGTGTGTGTGTGTTCACATGCATGAGTTACAGTATGTGATTGTTTGAGTGTGCTCCTTGCAGATGTATTTCTCACATCTGTAGCAAGTGGTGCTGGTTTTCTGTCCTTGACGGCAGGGCAAGACTGGCACCTCTTTCTCTTGTTCCCCTGGCATCCCCTGGCAGGTTCCTTGTGTGGGTTGCTGGTGTGGGTGTAGCATGAAGCTCTTAACTTGGGGCGACATGGCTCAGGCAGTAAGAGCAGTCGTCTGGCAGTCGGAGGGTTGCCGGTTTGATCCCCTGTCTGGGCTGTGTCGAAGTGTCCCTGAGCAAGACACCCAACCCCCAAATGCTCCTGATGTGCTGGTTGGTGCCTTGCATGGCAGCCAACCGCCGTTGGTGTGTGAATGTGTGTATGAATGGGTGAATGAGAAGCATCAATTGTACAGCACTTTCGATAAAGGTGCTATAGAAATGCCAACCATTTACCAAGCTCTCTCGTGAAATTGGCGGAGGCAGAGGTCCGGAGAAGCCGCTGTCCTTTTTCAATGTGGGGATTCACCAGAGAAAGAGAGAGGGTGTGTAGGTGTGTCTGTGTGTGCATGTTCAATTTCAATGTCAGTGTCAGTGTCCATATTCTGTGAGAAAGGTTTAGTTCCTGTGGGGGGAGGGGTGCCAGCGGGACTGCGAGAAGATAATGGTTTGCAGTGCACTGAAAGATCCTAGAGGGAAGTACAATTTCAATGGCTTTCTTTTTTATTATTTTTATTTTTTTATAATTTCTTTTTTTTAAAATTATTATTATTATTATATTATTTTTTTTATCATCGTAGTACCGTAGGACAGATGTTACTTTTTCTTTTAGAGACCTTCGGAATTCATTAAAATGGTGACAATTAGTTTTGTTGTGTTTATATGGCTGTTTTTGAGGATATCATGTAGCCTTGTTCAAATGAAAAAACATATCTTAACTTGAAATGTGACAAAGACAATCGTTTGACAAACAGTCTGAGTGACTAAGTGTTTCCAGTCCCTGTTTCCAGTCCCTGTCTGCCAAATGCCATTAATGTAAGAAATGTAATGTGTGCTTTCAATTTCCATGTAAAGCCTTTCATGGTTTCAAAGTCAAATCTGAGAAAAACCTGTGAAAAACTTTGACCATATAAGGACTCAGTGAGCACAACCTGGCCATTGAAGAAAGCCGACACAGGCAGACCTGGCTGAAGTCAGGGAGTGGTGGAGACAGAGCTACACACTCACATTGCAGCCAGGAAGTGGTGGAGACATTTCTGAAAGCAGCCATTTTGAGAGCTTAGTCTCAACAGCCTGGATCATCCCTTCCCAGTTTTTATTAACCCACTGCTCTGCTGCCAGATATAACAGCTTAAACCCTATTTGGTTCCACTGAAGACCTCGTGGTAATTGAGGGGGCATGTCCTGTCCCCACTGGCCACACTGTACTGTCTCACTCTTACCCCAGTTAACTCTGGCAGAGGAAGCTCTCTGATAAGTACCGATACTGTCTGCTAAGGCCTTAACATCCCTGACCAGAACTGTAATGTCGTTTGCATAAGCTGACATGTAAACTGGTTTATTAAGGCCTGCCTGAGGTGCGCAAACCCCCTGTGATCTATTTCTCTGCAAACACAATAGAGGTTCTATTGTTAGAGTGTGGAGCTGACCGGACAATGGGCAGCCCTGGCGAATTCCCCAACTGACCAGTACCAGTGTACTTAGACCCCCCCCCCCCCCACACACACACTTTATGAGACAGGTGGCATCATTGTACAACATTCCAGTCACAGAAAGAAAATATTTCCCAAAACCAAGAGCAGACAGCACTTTAAACAGATAGACATGATCATCTTTATCAAAGGCTTTTTCCTGGTCTAATGAAATGGCTCCAAAGTTTAAGCCACATCAAACAGATCCAGCATGTCTCTTATAAGAAAACGGTTATCCAGCATAGATCTCCCTGGTACACCAGAAGACTGGTCCTTGTGCACATCAGCACAAATGTGTTTTTTAAGTCTATTGGTGAGACACTTTGCTATTGCCTTGTAATGGGTAGAAAGTAAGCCTGAAGGCCACCAGTTCTTTAGCTCACACAGGTCACCCTTTTTGGGGAAAAGGGACAGCCCCGCACGTCGACAGTTTAGAGGTAGCTCCCCTGTTTCGACACACTCACGCACAACACAAAGCACATCCATGTCCAGGAGCCATTTTGGATATTGCTTTTGACAATTCCTCGTATGTTATGGGAGGGTGCAGTTCAGCCCTTTGTGTTTGTGTCAGCACAGGGAGCCCCTCAGTGCACAGATCATCGCATGCCTCAGCCCCACACAACATGGAATAGAAATGGAAGGCTTCACCCCGCATTTCTGCTTCAACAGAGGTCACGTGACCGTTAGGTGACCGTAAACAATGCATTCGTTTTTTTACCTCTTCTCCTGCCCAAAGAAACAAGAGCTGGGGGCATCCATTTCCCTCAGCATTTCAATTCTAGCTCTTACTAGAGCACCATTCGCTTTATGCTATAAAAAAACACCCATATCCCTGCACAGCTCAACCAGATTCTGCTGGAGTCCCGCCCTGTCTCTCCGCACTAGCTCACTTTCAATGTCCCTGATGCTTATGTCCAAACCTGCTAGCACCCTCCTCCATTCTGCTGACGAGAAAGCCGTACGCTGCTGGCAGAAATGTCTTATATGGGTCTTACCGGTGTCCCACCATTGACTAATATAATCAAATTCCACCTTCCTCAGCCAAAGTTCCCCACAACTAGAACAAAAGGAGGCATCATCCAGAAGTTTTACATTAAACTTCCAGTATGTGCTGTAACCAAATGTGTCCAATCCATGTGTCCACCAATGTGCTGGCTTGCACTATATTTTTTAGGACTCGCACAGGTCCAAGATGTGACTCAACCCCACTCCTGTCTCTTATGAAGTCCAAAGTGCAGTTCTAGTCCCCCACTACAACCAGAAATACCTCAGGACTTAAACTGGCTCGCTCCTGCCTCACCTGCTCAAAGAGATTTACTCTCTCCCTGTCTATGTTAGGGGCATACACATTAATAAACAGAGACTCTTTGCTATGTATGCTTGCTCTTACCAGTAAAAGCCTGCCCTTACACACCTCTTGTGTGAGAGTATAGTAACACCTAACCCAGGCGCAACAAAACAGCCACACCCGCACTCAGATTTGTACTATGACTCGTGGTTAAGCCCCCTCTCCACTGTCTCCCCTTTCCTCACAGATGTAGCCCACTCACTCAGTGTATACCTCCTCTTAGGTGTTAACAAAACATCGTCAGTCCTGCTTGCCTGACCTGCTGACCTCAAAACCTTTTTTTATCTAGCTTTAGATAGGGGGTGAGTTATCAGTGAGGGAGTGGTTGCTGTTATCAGGGAGAAACCACATCTGTTTTTATGCTCCCTGAGTGACATGAAAGATTGTGTGAGAGGGTGTGAACGTGTCACCACTGTGGTAGACAAAACCTCTTAAAAACAGTATGGAAGTATGGCTTGAATGATTTTCCTGCAAAATAATTGTTCAGAAAACTGCATTGGGTGGATTTGCAACAACTGTACTGTAAATGGAGTATCAAGCAAGGTAGTTGAGACGGTATGGAGCCTGAGGATGGTATGGAGAAATGGACTGAGACTGAGTGTCAGAAGGAGTGGGGGGGGAAGTCAGATCTGAGTAGTTGAGGGGAAGGCTGAGAGGAGTGCGTGGGGGTTGGACCCAAAATGCACGACTCAGAAACAATAGTTAAATAAAGTCCCGTTAGGGCTTTATTCGGGACGAATCCCAGGAGCGTAGTCAAAACAAGCAAAGTCCATACACGAAGATCCAGCCAAACAAATATAAAACAAACAAAAAGCACGGTGCCGAGGGAAGAGGCAATCTCGTAGTCGGTAGACGTGCAGGGAGGTCCGGTAGCAGGAGAGCAGTCAGCGGGGCAGATGAACAGGCGGACGGCAGGCAGAGGCGTAGTCGTGGGCGAAGCGGGAGTCGAAACCATGAAACAATCAGCGGGGCAAAAGTACAAAAACGGTAGGCGAGGACGTAGTCAAAAAACAAACAGTGGTCAACAAAACAGAAATCAATGGACGATGGTCGATAACAGGCTTGGATCGTAACGTGTAAACAACCAGTAGTAATGCTCAAGCATTGCATAGTTAGACTAGAGGCAGACAATTTCAGTTGCGCGACTGGGCTATAAATGCGGGTGTAGACAGGTGCAGACAATTAGTTAGAGCGTAGCAAGGAAATGGAAAACAGGTGCGATGGATGACAAGTTTAACAAGGAGATTAGTAATCGTTAGTAATAAACCTATCCTGCCCTAGCATTAGTAAATTAGTAAATGTTCGAGAAACGTAAGGTAACATGAACACATGATTAGTTTGTTAGTCTCTACCCAATCCTGATCTAGCGTTAGTAGTTTTAGTAAATAGACAAATGGAAACACTTAGGGAGTGAATGACAGAAAGAGAGAGAGAGAGAGAGAAAAGGCGGAACGCAAGGTTTGCGGAAAAACATGTAAAAGTGTACGCATAACAACGACCAGTTAACGTAACAATAAACATGCATCAAAACATAACACAAAGCGAAACTAAGACGATAATAACTCAACATAACCAGGTAATATAATCGTACGAAAACATAACTAGACATGACAAGAAAATAAATCGTAACGAAACATAACTAAACAACATGACGAACCTAGACAACATAATACATGATAAGACACTACGTGACTAAGACAACATAAATAAACATAAATAAACATAAAACATGGCGAGACAGACCTGAAACGTGACAAAGGCGTGCTTTTGAAAAAGCAACTAGCCTTTGATGTTATTGTTATGATGTTATTGGACAAGAGCTAGTTCAGAAACAAAGTGAATGGAAGGTGAATAATGATTGTATTTAGCAAAAGCAACATCCAAATTCTTAATGGTGTAGGGAAGAATACATTTCCTGCTTCATTGTTCTTGGATGGTCACCCTTACAGCTCAATCGTACTGAATGATCAAGGGGGGTTAGGAAGCGCATACTGAATGATCGAGGGGGGTTCACTGTCTGCTTTGCTGACAATGACCATTTGGTTTCCTTGGTCAAATCTTATGCATACAAAATAATGTGTATTCGTCTCCCTGGCCCCACAATCAGGGACAAGTACCTGAATTTTACTTCAGGAGGTTTGGGGCATAAAAGCTCATTCCTTCCTAACATGATTTTGTAATTGAACTGCCTTGCTTTTACCCTGTATGCTTCATATTGTAATTAAAGACTATATTAAGCTATATTAATACATTGCTATCAACCTGAATATCGGATTAAAGTTTTACTTCACAAAGGACCAAATTCCTACAACGGTGGACAGATAACAACACATGTACCCAGAACAGTTGCAAATCTGAGCAGGGAAATATCAGAAGTAACTCTGGACACGACAATGGAAGACATTAAACTTGATGTTCGGGAAGGTAAACTGGTTGAATTCACAAGAATAAAAAGCTACAGAAACCGTGTGAAAACAGATTAGTGGTTTTACAATTTGAGAATATACTCCCAAAATCTGTTCAGATTGTCTGAGATTATATTCCACAGCCACTAAAATGCTAAATCAAGGTTCAAAGTTCAAGGTTTCTTTATTAGTACCCAAGGGTAAATGTGTTGTGCAGACAGGAAATTCAGCAATGCAGAGTTAAAAACAATACATCACAGCAGTACAGATCCATAATGTCAAAGAATGGGACATATGGCACAGTAATGTAAGGGGAGAGAATGCATATGGCAATGATGCTATGAGTAAATGCTGTAATAGTGGAAGAGAACAGAGTGCTACATATGGAGAATGTGAGCACTACATTACAGCCATTTAGCTGACACTCTCATGCAGAGCAATTTACACAGCTTTCTGCATCCCCCACTGCTGGATACATGCTGAAGCCAGGCAGGTTAAGCACTGTGCTCAAGGGTGCAACAGCAGTGTTGTTCCTTAACTCACACTACTACCATCTTGGAAGTAGTGTGAGTTAAGTGTGAGTGCAGAAACAAGCCAAAGAAGTTCAAATATACAAAAACACTGTTTCATATGGTGGGGCATTGAGGAATTCATCAGACGATTTGAAACAAATGTTATTGATAGGATAGATACAAGTAGGCCTATAGAAGCCACTGAAAATGCCCCCAGGCACGGACGTGGTCTCACAGGCTTCTTTGTTATCCTGTCCTGACTGAGCAGAAAGCCGAGCCAAGCAGGGTCGCAAGGTCACGGTTCCCAGACTGGGATGGGGTGGTAAGAGCACAAATTTTTTTTTTAAAGCAGTGCAACTGCAAATGCCCTGAGGGAATGACTGTTTATTAGTAACTTTGCGGCCTTACAATGTTATAATTTCGCCCAGAAAAAATACTTTAGTCATATTTTTCTAAACATCTTTTTTTTTTTTGATTTTCAGGCAATGGAGTAAGCACATTCCGTCCAATACCTCCGTGAAGCGCCAACGAGTAAACACTTCATTCCGTTATCCGAGCCCAACACAGTTGTCATGTTAAATTTCCCACTACTTGTTCTCCCAATTGGTAGTTTACAAATTCCCATCAATGGAGTGACTGAGAACACACATGTTTCTGTGTAGACATTTTACATTTACATTTTAGTCATTTGGCAGACGCTTTTAATCCAAAGCGATTTACAAGTGCATAGGTTCTTCCACAAGTTAAAGTATAACATCCATAACTAGTTAAATACACATGCACAAGCACTGTTCTGAACAAAAATAGTCATGCAATTTCTTTTGGGGGGGGTTAGACAAAAGGGATATTGGAAAAGGGTGGGGGGGATCAGGAGGGAGGACTAAGGTACAGTTTGGAAAGGTGTGTTTTTAGTCTGCGTCGAAATAGGGGGAGGGATTCTGCTGTCCTGACAGTGGTAGGCAAGTCATTCCACCACTGCGGAATGAAAACGGAAAACAGGCGTGAACGTGCAACTCGACTGCCAGGTGCTCATAGTGAGGGCGACCAGAGCTGGCAGACCGGAGTGGTCTAGCTGGGGAGTAGGGAGTGATCAAGGATTGTATGTAAGATGAGGCAGTCCCCTTAGCAGCCTGAAATGCCGACACTAGGGCCTTGAAGCGGATGCGTGCGGCAATAGGAAGCCAGTGGAGGCCAATGAGCAGTGGGGTGACATGAGCCGACCTGGGCTGACTGGTGATCAGGCAGGCTGCAGAATTCTGTACCAGCTGGAGGGGCTTTATGGCACAAGCTGGGAGACCGGCTAGGAGGGAGTTGCAGTAATCCAGGCGGGAAATGACAAGCGCCTGGACTAGGAGCTGGGTGGCTTTCTCCGTCAGGAGATGACGGATACGGCATATATTGTAGAGGAAAAACCTGCAGGGTCTGGCAGTGGAGGATACATGTGGAGCCAGGGTGAGGCTGTTATCAAGAGTCACTCCAAGATTCATGGCCGTATGGGAGGAGGATACTAAAAAGTCCTCAAAAATCAGTGAGAGGTTGATTGTCGGAGAGGATTTAGCAGGGATGTAGAGAATCTCAATCTTGCCATGGTTAAGTGTCAGGTGGTGGGAAGTCATCCACGCAGAGATATCAGCCAAGCAGGCAGAGATCTGTGTGGTGACCTGGGTATTGGGGGAGAAGGAAAGAAAGAGTTAAGTGTCATCGGCGTAAGAGTGGTAAGAAAAGCAATGGGAAGAGAGGCGGTGTATAGAGAGACATGGTGTATAGAGAGAAGAGGAGAGGTCCAAGAACTGAGCCCTGCGGGACTCCAGTTCGTAGGGGGTGAGGGTCAGAGACTGGGGTGCGTTTCCCGGTGCCTTTTTAATGCTATGTTGTTCGTAAGTTGTACCTTAAGCTCTACCTAAACATTTCACCATGTTTCCCGAAACATTCTTAGCTAAGTATATCTTCTGTACGTTGCACTTTTGTAAGGTTGGTCTGGACCACTCTTAGCTATACCTTAGCGATGTTGTCAGCTCACTCTGCTAGTGACCACCAATGTTACGACAGCAAGCCTCTGAAATCAGCTGTTGCTCTTAGTTAAATGTCAATCTGTTAAGCAATATGTACACTAATAATTCTACAGTTTTAGTTGGCTAATAATATTACAAAAATACCACATTAATGGCACTGTTTTCATGCAAATAATAAAATTGTAAATTACGAAGGATGCATGTTACACTCAGGGCTGTCTGGGAGATAAGTGAGGCTCTTTGCGAAGTCGTCAGCACAAGGCTTTATGATGCACTATACGACACGCACATCTTTTTTTTCTCAGGCACGATATATTGCAAAAATGTGCTAATCATGTGCCTTCCACTGTTGTGACGTAGCCTACCATACACTGCACTGCTGATAGACAATAGAATAGGCCTACTATAGTTACTGGTATTTAGATTAGTTTACAACAACATTTATTAGGATTAAGGATTTATAAAGCAGTCATACCCCACATTGAATAAACACATGCTATTATTGACATGATTCCGGATATGTGACTGACCACATAGGATACGAGCAGCAGGTGTATGTGAGCATTTTCCTCCTGGCTTTCCCTGCAGCAAACTCAGAAATAATGTCTTTGTAATCCAATTTCGATACAACGTCCTTTTCGATTGCGAGGATGGCAAGTCCACACAGTCTCTCCTGGGACATGGTAGTCCGTAAGTAATTCTTAATAACTTCGAGAAACTGCACTCCCCAGATGCAACTGTGACAGGGAAGAGCAACCTCAACATTAGGAGTTTAGTGCTGCGAGGGCCTGGTCCACTATTGCAATGAAATATTCAGTTTCAAATACTCGCTCTGGGGTTAGTGGAGTAGTTTGAGCATCTCTTCTCTGTTTCACATGTGATTCCCTGAATACTGCATCAACATCCATCTCTGAAGCAAGAGGCAAATCCAGTGTCTCTGTATTTTTCTGAATCTGAGACAAGGTCACATCCAACTGCATATCTTTAGATTGAAGAGTTTTAGTGTTCACGGCGAACAAAATATCATACTATATGACGATAGCAAGAATTAATTCAAAGTTTTGCAGCTCATAGTTGACCAGGGACATTTTAGGGTCATTACTGGGTCATTACTGGGTCATTACTGCTCTCTGCCACTTTAAGCAAAGCATCCTTAATATTATTAGTTTCACACTCTCTACCCGGCATTCCCACCTCCCAGTCTCAGATAGCAATTTAACAGTGAGAGATGGAGCATTTGCTTTCAATATTCAGTTTGGTTGAAGCACCAAATAGTGTTTATATATATGTTGTATAACACCAAAGAATGTCACTGCTTTTGGGCAACATTTTACCATGTCACCTAACATCAGATTCAGGCTGTGACAACAGCATGGCATGAAGTAGGCACGGGGATTGAGACGGATGCCTTGCTGCTGTCCTTTCATATTCAAGCCATTATCCTATCCTTGGCCTCTACAGTCACTCATATTGAGACCAAGCCGCTCCAGTTCAGCCAGGACAGAACCTGTCAGTCCTCTTCCAGTTTGATCACTTGTCACAATAAAATCAACAAAAATGTCCCTCCGCTCTCACCTCTAGGGGGTTCATATTCACAAAACACAGTACAAGTGACATCGGCTCTTGGTGGCTCAGTCGAGAATAATTGAAAAAATATTATGCAGCCTTTGCGTCATTAAGGATGGAGTTTTTCACATTTGCAGCCATAACAACAAATATTTTGTTCTGAATATCAGATCCCAGATAATGTTGATGGGTTTCTTTTTTTTATTTTTGTCCGAGATGCTCTTGCATGGTTGGGTCAAATTTGGCGAGCATTTCTATAAAGCCCAAAAAGTTACGAATGTTTTCTTCATTGATCTTAGAGCTGGTTCCTCGAAATGCCAAATTATGTCCTGCCAGATATTGAACGGCTGCAACAATACGGGTTAATACGGACTGCCAATGCGCTTTCTCTCTCACCATTTCTTTTTGTTGCAAAGCATCTATTAGTTTCAAGTCTTTTCGTTGCTTCTCTCCACTTGAACGTATTTGAAAGATGCTCTGGGGAGCTCTCATGTGTCAACTTGTCACTTAAATGACGCCAATCCTTGCTCCCCTTATCAGCTAGTTGTGCTCTTTACGCTGAAAAGTTTGCAGCAAAAGCAAAAGACAGTCTATTTTTTGAGAACCGTATCACAAACTGTATATACAATTTGGCGAAAATTATATATATACGGTTGGATAATTTAGTTTGTAAGTTTTTCATTCTATTAATACGTTATGCAATATTTTTTTATATACACTACTTTCTCTCTTAACGCAGTCAAACAGTCGCTGCATGGAGTGCATAATCAATCTTAGAGCGAGTCGATGGGCCTAGTAACGTTGCACGTAGAAGCTATTTAAGCCCTTAAGCAACCGCCTAAGTGTTCAGCGAACACACATAGAAAAGTAAACAACTTTAGTAAGGTATACCTTAGAGAGCGCTCGTAAAGCGCTAAGAGACACTGTTATCGGGAAACGCACGCCTGAGCCCCTCCAAGTTACCTGGTAGGAACGACCAGAGAGGTCGGCGGACAACCATGCCAGTGCAGATCCTGTGACACCCATCCCAGTCAGCGATGAGAGCACAATCTCATGGTTGAGTGTATCGAAGGCAGCCGACAGGTCATGGAAGATGAGGACAGAGGAGAGGGATTTGGCTTTAGCAGAGTGGAGTGCCTCAGTGACCGTGAGCAGGGCGGTCTCATTGGAGTGGCCACTCTTGAAGCCGGACTGGTTGGGATCGTGGAGATTGTTCTGAAGAAGATAAGCGGACAGTTGGGAGCAGACCGCCCGTTCCAGAATTTTAGATAGAAAGGGAAGAAGAGAGACAGGCCGGTGGTTGTTCAGAGCAGAGGGGTCAAGAGTAGGTTTTTTGAGCAGGGGAGTGAAGAGGGCATGGTGCCGAAAGAGAGAGAGGTATTCATTAGAGAGGAGAGAAAAGAGAGAATGTCATTAGAGATGGATTGTAGAAGGGGAGGGGGGATGGGGTCAAGAGGACAGGTGGTTTGGTGGTGGGATGTGAGGAGTTTCAATGTGTCAAGAGTCAGAGAGGGGAGAAAAGGAGGATAGGGAGTTGGGGAAGGTAGGAGGGTCGGCAGGGGGAGAGGGTGGGGAGAAGGAATTGCGAGTGGCATCTACCTTCTTTGCAAAGAGGGAGACAAAGTCATCAGGTGTGAGTTGTCGAGGACCCGGCCCTAGGCCCCCCTGATGAGAGATTGATGGGGGATGGGTTAGGAAGGAATGCATTGTTAACCCCTCGCACACACCATTGAGGTGGTAGCAGGAACGCCCGTAAGAGGAAAAATATGCGGTTCAGAGATAATGAGCAGCCCTACTTGTCAGCGGAGGAGTCTGAAGTCGGGGGACTTAGATTTGGAGTACTAAGGAGCAAGGTTAAATTTCTGACTGAGGCCATGCATAGAATGAGTTCCAGCATAACCTTGGAGGAGATTCAACATGCTGAGCGAGCAGTCGGGGAATACCCCAACCCTACAGGGGAGGAGCACAATGCCTGGCTAAAGCAAAAAGATAAGGAAAACGGAAGGGATGTCAATACCGAAAGAATATTAAGAGGCTTTAAGGGCCTTTCTGATTATAATCTGATAATTTATTGGATAGATTCAAAGGACTGACTGTAGAGGAGTTGGGGGATGATTTACACTCAGCTATTAGCTGGATGTCCTTTGTAGATCCCTTAAGGCGCCACAAAAAAGGGCACCTGAAGAGTGTATTGAGATGGTGGCAGGCACTAACTTCGGGCTTGCATGAGGTCAAAGTGTGGAGAAAGTCAAGGAGAGACTATGAAATTGAGACAGACACCAGTGATGAATAGGTTCCTTAAAAAAAAATACAAAAGAGCTAGTGTTTTTCCACTCGTATACTGAGATGGTGGAAACTCCCAACCGGAGGGGCACATGAGATAAAGTATTGGGGAAATTTCCTTTGAGGTATGAGAAAATGACAGTGAGACAAACAAAAGTGATGAATATGGTCATTAAAAAAGTTGCATAAGAGATTGTCTTTCCACTCGGTATACTGGGGACATTTCTTATCAAAAAAAAGGTACACTTTTATTCGAGCTAAGAATATATAAGGAGTGAGCTTTTAGATGTTAAAAAAAGCAGGAAAAAAGAAGGAGAAGAAAGAAAAAAGCATCTTAGAATTTTGCTTCAGAAGATATCTATGGGCTGTTGAAGAGAGAGCAACGCAGGACAGCTGTAGTCAAGCTGGAGTGGCGTGCTCCCTCTGCGCGCCACTCCAGGATCTGGATATGGAGAACAGAGTGATGTACGCGGTGCGGACTTAGCCCAAGAGTTGTGGCAACAGGACTGTTGTCGAAAGAGCAACGCAGAACAACTATAATCAAGCTTGAGTGGTGATTATAATGTATATTACTTGTAGAAGTAGGAAAAGTAATGCATAGAAGTAATACATTATAAGTTTCCTTTTATTTTTATGTCTTTTATTTTTCATTAAGATACTATATAAGGTAGAAAAATGTAGAGAAGTTTTTAGAGTTTAGATAAACATAATATTCTCGGAATAGTTTGTTTTAAACGTCCAGAAGGGGGAGCTATAGGATAAGGCTAAGGCCAAAGAGGATGGGTATTTGAGGGGTGTACCTTGAATTTTAACATCATGGTGGAAAGGTAAATTAGAAAGAGCTAAAGGGGTATATGTAACTTGCATGTGATCAGCAAACTGAAAGATGATATATATCCTGTCAGCTGTATAACTCTATTCTTTTGATTGATTATAATAAAGTATATTTTACTATAATCATATGTGATAAAGGTTCTTTTAGAGGACTACAGTGAATACAGGACATCGTATACCACATTTGCATCACACCCTTCACTTCGAGACTGGGCTGGAAGTTCAGTAGAACTTACCAGGGCTCCAGGACGTTTGGAGTACTTAAAGAAAAAGAGAGTTCGTCCCCGAGACACCTCCTGGTGAGGTACTGCTCGTGGGAACGTGAGGTCTGAGCTCGGCAAGAGGTCCGTGGCTCACGACAGAGTGATGAGGGAGGTGGGGGGAAGGGGAGGAGAAGAGAGGAGAAGTTGAAAACAGTTTGCGGGGATTAGAGGCGGCTGCGTTAATATTAGAATGAAAGAAGGAAGATTTAGCAGGAGAGACAGAGGAATAGAAAAATGATAGGAGGGTATGGAAGGAAGCTAAATCACTGGGGAAACAGGACCTTTTCCATTTTCTCTCCACTGCCCGCAGTTTGGTTTGGACAGCTTGTAGATCATCACCAAAGCTGAACTGACTCCGCATCCAGAACACACGATACCAAGGCATACCTGGATACCTGGAAGTCTGTGCAGCTGTGCTGGCGGTAGAGTTAGCAGACTTCATCTCAACAGAGCTAGACCTTCAGATCGATGCTCCAACTTTCCACGTGGACAGCAAAGTTGTGCTAAGGTACATATGCATGTGCAAGAAACGTGGCTCTCACAGGAGAACACAGCCACCCCAGCCGCCCTTTCCTCTGCCTTCTATTTTTCCCACACACCCAGAACCTCTGGCAGAGGAGGTGGCACAGGTCTCCTAATCTCATCCTCATGGAGATCTAGTGTCTTCTCCTCATCCTTCTCCTTCTCCTCTTTTTAATTTCATGTGCTTTCTGTTACTTTCCCATGCAAACTCTTTATTATTGTTGTTTATCGCCCCCCGGGTCCTCTGGGGAGCTTCTTGGATGAGATGGACATCCTCCTTAGCTCCTCACCAGACAATGGCACTCCCCTGATCCTCCTGGGTGACTTCAGCCTGAACTCAGAGTCCACCCAATCTACCTTTCTCTCCCTCCTTTCTTCTTTTGACCTTACCCTCACACTTTCCCCTCCCACCCACAAAGCAGGCAACCTTCTTGACCTGGTCTGCACAAGGAGCTGCACAACAACCAACCTCTCTGTAACACCACTCCATATATCTGACCACTCCATCTCTTTTTCTCCTCCACTCTCCTCTAACACCCATCCATCTCTCCCACCATCCACTGTCACCTGTCAGCCTAACCTACCCCACCTGTCTACCCCCACCCTCTCGTCCTCCCTACCATCTGCGGAGTCTTTCTCTCAACTGTCTCCCGACGATGCTGCTACAACCCTTATGCCCCTCTTATCTTCCTTTGACTCTCTGTGTCCCCTCACCACCAAACTAGCTCGGGCCTCCGCCAGTCCTTGGCTTTCTGATGCTCTACGAGCTGTCCAAACCAAACTGTGGGCAACGGAGAGAAAATGGAAAAGGTCCTGTCTCCCCATTGATATAGCTTCCTTCCATGCCCTCCTATCATCTTTCTATTCCTCTGTCTCTCTAGCTAAATCTTCCTTCTTTCACTCTAAAATTAACGTGGCCGCCTCTGATCCCCACACACTGTTTTCAACCTTCTCCTCTCTTCTCGCCCCCCCTCCCCCCCCCACCTCCCTCATCACTCACACCTGATGACTTTGTCTCCTTCTTTGAAAAGAAGATAGATGCCATTCGCAATTCCTTCTGAGACCGCCCTGCTCGCGGTCACTGAGGCTCTCCACTCTGCTAAAGCCAAATCCCTCTCCTCTATCCTCATCTTCCTCGACCTGTCGGCCGCCTTTGATACAGTCAACCATGAGATTCTGCTCTCATCGCTGACTGGGATGGGTGTCACAGGATCTGCACTAGCATAGTTTTCCTCCTACCTCTCTGGTTGTTCCTACCAGGTGACTTGGAGGGGCTCAGTCTCTGACCCCAACCCCCTACAAATGGGAGCCCTGCAGGGCTCAGTTCTAGGTCCTCTCCTCTTCTCTCTATACACTATGTCTCTTGGTTCTGTTATCTCTTCCTATGGCTTTTCTTACCATTCTTACGCTGATGACACCCAACTCTTTCTTTCCTTCCCCCCAATACTCAGGTCACCACACAGATCTCTGCCTGCTTGGCTGATATCTCTGCGTGGATGACTTCCCACCAGCTTAACCTTGCCAAGACTGAGCTTCTCTACATCCCTGCTAAGTCCTCTCCGACAATTGACCTCTCACTGATTGTTGAGGACTTTGTAGTATCCTCCTGCCATACGGCCAAGAATCTTGGGGTGACTCTTGATAACCGCCTCATCCTGGCTCCACATGTATCCTCCACTGCCAGAACCTGCAGGTTCTTCCTCTACAATATTTGTGGTATCCGTCATCTCCTGATGGAGAATGACACCCAGCTCCTAGTCCAGGCGCTTTTCATTTCCCGCCTGGATTACTGCAACTCCCTCCTAGCTGGTCTCCCAGCTTGTGCCATCAAGCCCCTCCAGCTGGTCCAGAATGCTGCAGCCTGCCTGATCACCAGTCAGCCCAGGTCGGCTCATGTCACCCCACTCCTCATTGGCCTCCACTGGCTTCCTATTTCCACATGCATCCGCTTCAAGGCCGTAGTGTTGGCATTTCAGGCTGCTAAGGGGACGGCCCCACTTTACATCCAATCCTTAATCACTCCCTACTCCCCAGCTAGACCACTCCGGTCTGCCAGGTCTGGTCGCCTTATGGTTCCCTCACTACGAGCACCTGGCGGTCGAGCTGCACGTTCACACCTGTTTTTCGTTCTGGTTCCTCAGTGGTGGAATGACTTGCCTACCACTGTCAGGACAGCAGAATCTCTCTGCCTATTTCGACGCAGACTAAAAAAACACCTTTTCAAACTGTACCTTAGTCCTTTAACTCATGGAAGAACCTATGCATTTGTAAGTCGCTTTGGATTAAAAGCGTCTGCTAAATGACTAAAATGTAAATGTAAATGTAAATTTAATGTACACCAACTGGTTCACTGGTCCCAGATTTCTGTACAAACCTGAGCAGAGTCCGCCAAAGAACAGCTACGATCTCGTCGATCCTCAGTCAGACCCAAACATTTGTCCTGTGGTGTCTACCTTGACCCCTGCAACAGACCGTAACCAGCTGGGTTCTCTAGGTTTTCTTCTTGGAAGTCACTAACATGTGCCATTACTGCACTTTTGCACATTGCTCGTTTTTTCAACAAAACCTCACAGAGCAGCCCTTGCAAAGGTTGGCATCAATGTGAATCAGGAAGGTTCAGGAGTCTCAACAAGTCCAGAACAACGTCATTCAAACAGTACAAGAGGACATCTATGCTGACAATATCAGGTGCAGTCAAAAGCATGAAAGGATTCCCAATGGCAGTCCTCTTATGAATCTGGATCCCTTCATCAACGACTATGGGCTTCTGAGAGTCGGCGGCCACCTTCATGACTCAAGCCTCAGTCACAAAGAAGATAACTCTTTGATCATCCCAGGCAATCACCACATTGGAGCCTTGATAGTAAAACATCATCATGAGCGGACTCACCACCAAGGTCGTTTTTACACAGAAGGAGTTGTACGTACTGCTAGCTTCTGGATAGTTGGTGGTAAGAGAAAAGTGAGCAGCATCATCCACCAATGTGTTATCTGCAGAAGGCTTCGAAGTCCTCTTACTGTTCAAAAAAATGCCCAACCTTCCCCCAGATTGTCTTTCAACAGAACCTCCATTTACCAGTGTAGGGCTTGATGTATTCGGTCCATGGTGGGTCGACCCCAACGACCCATTCATACTCACTCCAGCTGAAAATGGCAGGCAAGCCAGCCAGACATTAAGTCAGGGACTGTTGTTCTCCTCAAGAACAGCCAAGCACCAAGGAATGAATGGCCTCTTGGAATGGTAACTCGGTCTTCCCTAGTAAAGATTGGATGGTCCGAAGGGTTGAAGGTCACAAGACCAGAAGGGACTAACCTGTCTCTTAGGCCTGTTGCAGAGATAGTGCTCCTCCTTCCACCAGAGCCGTAGTAAAAGTATATGTCGTGGAGTGGCGTTTAATCACGCCAGTCAGGGAATGTATTTGGGCGGCCTGTAGCATAGGGGTTAAGGTACATGACTGGGACCCGCAAGGTTGGTGGTTCGATCCTTGGTGTAGCCACAATAAGATCCGTGCAGCTGTTGGACCCTTGAGCAAGGCCCTTAACCCTGCATTGCTCCAGCGGAGGATTATCTCCTGCTTAGTCTTATCAACTGTACGTCACTCTGGATAAGAGCATTTTCCAATTATGGGTATGGGTAATTACATTTATTTAAGGTTTTTTACAACATCTAGTGGTGAGCAATGAGAACAGAGAGGAATAATGAAGAGTGTCATGTGACTTCCCATGAGCCATTAGTCAGGAAGTGAATTGTTCATGGCTTGGATATTCAAACAGGTGGTCAGTTCAATCAAGTAAATATCTGCAAACATCTTCAGCCTTTTGTTGCATTGTTGGTACAAAATCATATGTTCATGTTTCATCTACAATCATAATTCATTATTTCTAAGAAATGTGTTACGTTATGTTGATTTTGATGTAATAAGTTACTGAGCTATCTGTGTTAGCCAAATTCATGGGATAGCTAACTTCTACAGTAATACAGTAAATATTGCACAAGGATATAAATACTAATAATTAAGAACTTGCTATGACTGCATGATAGTGATTGTAAAAGACAATACATTTTCACAAACATTTTTTAAAGAAGTAATATATTAGGACCTCTTTGAGACAAACGTGGTGGTATATAATCATTACTGCGCACTACTGTATTTACAGTTATGTACAAGCATTCACAAGAAGTATTGTGTTATGATTTGCTCGCAGTTTCACCCTGTCCATTATGTCAATAAACCTGTGGACAATGAAATAACTGACTGCCAAGTGATATATAGTTCATATACCGAGGGCAGCACAAACGGAGCCAAAAGGTCCGGCTCACTTACTTGAATGAATGTTCCCATCACTAATGCAGACTTGAGTTCCTAACACCAAATTAGCTCACGATGTTCTGAGTAGTGCAAATTTAATAACGAATAAATAAAAAATAACTTCCAGATCAGCTTTGGTTTTTGTGTGGGTGAAGTCGAATTCATTCCGTTTTCATAAAAAATGTGGTCTCGTACGAGTCAAAACGAGTCACGTACACGATCTGTTTCAGCACACAGTGACATGATGATGGTGATCCCCTGTGACAGTGTGGTGGGGAAGCTGTTGCTAACAAAATCCTAGTTGTATAAAAAGGTATAAGGACAGTTTTTCAGACTAAATGTGAGAATGGGGGGAAAAATGTGATTTAAGTGACTTTGGCCATGGAATGATTGTTGGAGCCTGACAGGGTGGTTTCAATATCTTAGAAACTGCTGATCTTGTGGGATGTCGGAGGTCCAGGAAGCTCCTGAAAACTGTCAGTCAGAGCCTGGGTTACACCCTTTGCCCCAAGAGGATATGGAAGTCCTGCAAAAGAAAGTTATGTGCCCTGCCACCCTCACGGACAGGACTGTGGGGCAAAAGAAGCTGTTTTCCAGGAATTGGCGGAACGCAAAGCCCATGTGGACTGCCTGTAAGTAAGTGCACAGGACATTTCAAGTGTATTTTGTCTGAATGTTGTTTGCTGTTTGTGGGTAGGCCTGCATATCAATAATGATTCTCAATGACTGACATTGAAATACAACTTTTATTTTTCTACAGACATCGTCCTCCTATTTCTGTCATCTACCGTTAGCTCCAATCCGATCCATGCAAGTAAGTGTAGTCCTTCTAAACTTTATCTGTGTCTGTGAAAAACGGTCAATTATTTACATGTATGTTACTATGGTGATGAAGCCGCACTTTCATTGGTAAAGGTAAAGCCATGGAAGTGCCTTTTCCCCATTTACCCCTAAATGGTTTGGTCTTGGATGTCCTGTCATGACTGAACACGTGAACCCCTTCTCTGTTTCCGTGTCTCAGGGCAGTGTGCACTCTGCCTGGACCCAGAATGCGCAACACATATCCTCAGAATATTCAAAGGTGATGACCCCATTTGGTCGAACAGAATGTTGGGAATCGAAAACTGCTGCAAGGACAACCTGAACCCAGATGAGCCGTGTCAGCTGACGAACGGAAGCCTTGTGGTACAGTCTGACCAGCCCCTTTCCTTTGAAGGGAATGACAGCCTTTCAGGTGGCATGAAGGCTTTCCCCTCCGAGACTGTGTGTGAGTATTCCTGCTCTTGATCCAGTTTGTGTGTTGTGCTGTTGTGGTGCAGAGTCGAGATGGTGGGACAGTAAGATATGGAAATCTGGCAGATGATTCTGTTGTAAAAATCGAGAATGCAGTTCTCTGCAGTTAAACTATTCATACATTGTTCATCATTTCTGTTATTTATTTTTTCCCATGAATCTTTTATTTATTTTTTTATTTTATTTTATTTTTGCAATTTTTGTGTGCGATCATATGTCAGTTGTGTCATCATGACCGGCGCGACATTGGCTCAGGCGTTAAGAGCACTCGGAGGGTTGCCGGTTCGATCCCGCCTGGGTGTGTCGAAGTGTCCCTGAGCAAAACAACTAACCCCCAAACGCTCCCGACGAGCTGGTTGGTGCTTGCGTGGCAGCCAATCACCATTGGTCTGTGTGTGTGAATAGGTGAATGAGAAGCATCAATTGTACAGTGCTTTGGATAAAGGCGCAATATAAATTCACACACACCGAGATCAAATGCTAACCATTTACCATTTATGACCTCTTCTGCAGTCTGCGCTGGTCTTAACCTGCCTCCCGGACCCAAGTTTACCCCCGGTAAGCGCTCTCTGTGAGCTGGAAGATCAGACCCGGCATGCTGATTATCACTTACACTGTGGCCTAATGAGAGTGTAGCCTTGCAGGGTGATTGACATGCACTCACACATAGAGATCATTTTGGGGCACCATCGAGGCTGTCTGTCGATCTTTAACCCTCTCTGCTTTCTATGGTGCATGTACAGAGTTTTTATTTTTGTCATTTTTATTTGTTACACAGCCCCATTGGTGAACACTGCACCACGACCCCAGACACTGGGCCTCCATCTCCATCAGTTCTGAGCGAAAGGAAAGGAAACTGAAGGAAGAAATATGTCTGCTGATCTAATTCAGAAATCAACCATTTCATCCATTCTTTCTATCTTTTTCAGATCTTGCTGTAATTATTGGGGACATTTTAGGAGGTAATGTGAAGTTTCCTACAGCTACTGTGTATGCAGGATTCAAGCTGGCAACCTCCATGTCTTTAGCAGGCAGTGCAGGGGGAAGGGGAGAGGGAACATGCCTTTTCACACTGAACCCTTAGTTATGATTCTTATTATTCCCTGTTGAGAAATATGTCCATTAACTGATCGTTCTTGTGCTTATTGTTGCCATCAGTGTCGTTATCGTTATCATGGTATGGAAGTATGGAAAAAGGTATGTGGTTTCCAAAAATAATTCTTAAACTGAATTTGGGGGTGTGAGTGTGTACCATATTTAGTTTGTGGATCAGGGGTGGGTGAAGAAGACTGCTGTCAACCCCCCGAGCGGCCACTATGAATACCTTGTGATGCTCTTCGGGCTCACCAACTCTCCGGCCGTCTTCCAACACCTCATCAATGACATTCTCAGAGACATGATCAACCACTTCACTTTGTGTACTTAGATCATGTCCTCATCTTCTCTGTCACCCTGCAGGAACATATTTGTCATGTCCGGCAAATCCTCCGTCGCCTCCTGGAGAATAGACTTTTTGTCAAAGCCGAGAAGTGCGAGTTTCATCGCTCCTCCATCCAGTTTCTCGGCTTTGTCGTCTCCAGAGGGCAGCTCAGGGGGCTGAACTTTTGGTCCTCCATCTTTTCCCTGGAGGTCACCTCGGACCGAGGCCCTCAGTTCGCCGGCCAGTTCTGGAGAGCCTTCTGCGCACTCATTGGCGCCAAGGCCCAACTCTCCTCCGGCTTCCACCGACAGGTCAACAGGTAGATGGAGCATCTCAATCAAGAACTGGAGAAGACGCTCTGTTGCCTGGTGGAGAAATCTCCATCCTCCTGGGTGGACGGCCTCCTGTGGATTGAATATGCCTAAAATTTGTTGCCTCCTCCACTGGATTATCCCCGTTTGCTTGTTGCTGAGACGGGTGCGTGGGGGGTTTGGACCCAAAATGCGCGACTCAGAAACAATGGTGTAGTTAAATCCCATCAGGGCTTTATTCGGGGAAATCCAGAGAGTGTAGTCAAAAAACAAGCAATGTTCGGACACGTAATTATCCAGCCAGAAAACCAAAGCGCAGTACCGAGGGAGAAGGCAGTCTCGTCGTTGGTACACCATGCAGGAAGTTCTGTAGCCAGGAAAGCTGTCAGCGGGGCAAAAGCACAAAAGGCAAATTCATGGTACAGGCAGGCGATGGTCAACAAAACAGAAGTCAATAAACAATTGTCAAAAAACAGGCTTGGATCGTAACGGGTAGACAATGGCTTGGTATAAACAAGAGATGCACCGACGAACAGGAGGCAAAACATTTCGCACAGACATGACATGAGCTTATATGCAGGTGTAGACAGGTGTAGACAATTCGTTTGAGAGCAGCAAGAGAATGGAAATCAGGTATGGAGGACTGACAAGTTAACAAGGTAATTGGTCATCGTTAGTAATAAACCTATCCTGCCCTAGCATTAGTAAATTAATAAATTACTTGCACAAGAAACGTAAGGGAACATGATCACATGATTAGAATGGCAGTATTACCCAATCCTGATCTAGCATTAGTAGGTTAGTAAGTAGACAAGGGAAATTCAAACAATTAGGGTGTGAGTGACAGAAAGGGAGAGAGAAAAAGAAGGAATGCAAGGTTTGCAGAAAGACACGAAAAAGTGTATGCTAAATCAATGAACAGTACACAATAACATAAATTGTGACATAACCAGTTTGCAAAACAGTGAAAATAAACTATATAACATGACATGGCAAGACTAACAATTAAATAGTAACAACTAAACCTGAAACATAACATGACATGAAAGATAAAAACGTGGTGAGACTAGACTAACATAATACGTGACATGACAATAACATAACTAAGGCAATAACTAAACATAGAACATGACATGACAAACATGAAACGTTGCCTGGGCTACCAACTTCCTGCCTTTCCTGAGGAAGAGAAGGAGGTGGAGGTGCCGGTAGCTCAGCTCCTCATTCCAGTCTTACCTGGAAAAGGGCCCGCACGGTGCTCCTCAAGAGCATCTCTGAAATGAGGAGGATTGCCGACCGCCGCCGGTCTGCTCCACAATACACGGTCGGTCAGAAAGTCTGGCTGTCATCTAAAGACATTCCCCTCCGCTCCACCTGCCCCAAACATACCCCTAGGTTTATTGGCCCCTTCACCATCACCCATGTCCTTACCCCCTCTGCAGTCAGACTGTGCCTCCCACCTCCCATACGCCGCATCCATCGAGTGTTTCACGCTTCACAGGTGAAGCCAGTCGTCACATCCCCACTTTCAATTCAGATATATAATTATTGCCAGTAAAATTGCCATTTTACTTATTTAATTTTCATTTGAATTTTTCCAACAGCACGCTTCCATACCGTATAAAATCTAAACTGTGGTGTGCTCTTGAATTAGGACGTTTCCAAAACATGTATTACATGTATTGTCTTTTTCCATACGCCCCATGATGTTCTTCTATGTCCTCTCTTGGTAGACACTGGGAAAATAACCTCATGCCTGCCTGATCCATCCCTGCAATCTTCTGCTGATATATCATGGCATCCATCTTCCATGTTGAACCGCACCACAAATCTGTACTCCTCTCCCTCTCCCCATCCATCCTCCAGCCATTTGTCTGCCTCTTTTACCCACTTTTCTATTTGCTCCTGGGTCTTGAACAAAATCATTCCAAAGATGAAATTGAAATTCCCTCAACACCTGGACAGGTGTGGTTGTTCAGAATTCACATTCTGAACCATGAACAATGAAAAAATAATAATTCAGTTTTGGAGCTGTTATGTGAAAAGTTCTGAAAAAGTAAATTTGGTATCAAAAGAAATGATTGTTAGCAATTATACAAAAAAACTGTAAAACAAACCTATGTTGCAATTTATTTATTTTTATTTAGATTTTGTTTAATGATTCCACAGTATTCTACTGCTTCCACTCTTCCACAAAAAGAACCATGTTGAAATATGTATCCAGTATTTTTTTTTACTGCAATAGCTATTAAAGGATTGTAAAAACAACTAAACGGTGAAGCTATAGGTATCTTGTGTCTGGGTGATCGAAAACAAATGTTCATTTAGTATTTCACGATAAATGCGTTACTTGAACCAGAGAGTTTGGAAGTGCAAGGTTTCTTCAAAGATATGAATGCAGAATGCATGTTTTCAGCAGAACAAGTTGTGTTAACCATTTTGTATGTGCGTCTTGTGTCCAATGTTTTGAAAATTGAGCACAAACTTGTGAGATGTGTGCCAAAGTAAAAAATTAAATTAAAAAACTAATAACCAAACAAATAACTGTCTGTCTGGTGTCTTGGATTGCTGGTGCAAGTGCATCTTCCGGCTGCTGATTAGTTGGTTGCTAAACTGAAGACACACTGTTCTCGGCTTCACCAGGCGGTGGCACTGCCTCCATTCATTTTCAATGGGAGGGCCGTCCCAAAGCATGTTCGGATCAAAGCGGCTGGAAGCGGCTCGAAAGCTTGGAAAAGTTTATCTCCAAGATGGGAGCCTCTCCTCTCGAGAACCAAAACAGATTTGAATTCCGACGTCAACTTTTCCCTCCTTTCAGATTTACATTCCCTGTTCATTAGTTCCATTGACACGGAAGACGTTCATACAATAGAATGAATTGCCACTTGCAAATTTCACATTTAATGGAAGGGGAAACTGAAGCTGGCTAGCTTGTTCTGATCAATACACAGAGCATCGTTGCAATGCTGTAACATTGGCCACACGTTTCATGTCAGAAGGATACCTATGGCAAGCCGTTTTAACATTGAACCATTTTTCTTGTATCAAAATTCATATACACATATAAAACACATAAAAAATAGTATAGCCAGCTGAAATCACATGCAAAATGTATTAAAACTGGGGAATGAAAGTACTTTGGGTGTAGGAGGTGTGCACATGCATTAGCAAAAGGATTTTGTGGCATGAACCAACAGACAATAGAGGTGGTTCAGCAGACGAGCTAGTTTGGTAACGTAGCTACACACACAGGTCTGATAAAAGACATAAAAGGAAAACTGCCTGCAACGATTCATATCCACATAATCTGTGAACAACAGGCCTGAGTCAGAAGAGGAAGTGGTTTATCTTCCAAAAAAAAAAGAACTGGTTACGTGTTTATGAATATGTGCCTAGGGCTGGAACAGGTTTCGGGCTGCTCGGTGACATGACATGAGGTATCTATGTCTCCTCTTTCTAGAACTTACCAGAGCTTCTGGATACAGGACCCCCCCCCACCTAGCTGTCACACATGCATCCCTGAAATAGACTTCACCCTGGGCCAAAACATTTTGAGTCATCATAACTTGTTACTTACTAAATTAGGTCTTTTGAGGTTTTCATTCAGTGTCATGGTTGATGAGGGAAGTTTTTGAATTACTTTTTAAAGCATTTGTTTAATCCAACCCCTGTGCTGGGTAAACAATACACCACATTGAACTGAAGAGAAGCCAGACAAGAGGGGACACAAACCCCCACACTGAAGTGAAGAGAAGGCCACACCACAGGCTCAGAGGTGAGTGGTACTGTACTCATGTGGTGCTGTGCGTGCACTTCCATTCGTGCTTCACAGGGGTTTTTGAAAAGGGGGGCGGGTGGTGGAGGGGAACAACCACATGTCTCACACAGGTCCTTGTCAGTAACAGGCATCTACAGGGGCACAAACTGTAGCCAAAATAAGGAGGGAATGCTTTAATTCTGCAGTATGTATTGTGTGGGAACAGTGATTCTGAAAGGGGCCTTTTGTGAATGGGCTGCATCAGTGTTTGGGGATTTCCATACAATCACATCATTGTTCACGTCAATGAGTGTTATCTGTCTGCGGTTGTTGTGTTTATCTTCCAGGCGGGTGAAGTTGACAGGGCCATTGAATGTTACACCAACGCCATGAAGACCTGCAAGGACAAGAATGTGCTGGCTGTCCTCCACCAGAACAGATCAGCCTGCTACCTGAAACAGGTAAATCCACAGAATTATGAAGTGTACACACACACACACAGACAGGCACACACACACACACACATACACACACAGGCACACACACACACACACATACACACACAGGCACACACACACACACACACACTCACACACACTCACACACAGGCACACACAGGCACACACACAGACGCAAACACACATGGGCACACAAATACACACATATACACACATACGGGCACAAACACACACACACACACACACACACACACACACGGGCACACACACACACACGGGTACACACATACACAGACGCAGACACACACAGGCACACAAACACACATATGCAGGCACACACATACACAGATGCACACACACGGGCACACAAACACTCATATACACCCACATATGGTGATGGTCAACATTAGATATCTGCCAAATAAAAACCTGATTTTGAAAGAGAGACAGAGAGAGACTTTCACTTTTCATGTTTCTTTATTGAAACACACAACCTCAAAAAGGATTGCCTTAAAAACTATCCCCAGCCCCTATTTACACCCCCCCCCCCCAAACCAGACAAAAAGAAGGAACCAAAAATAACCTGACAAAAAGAAGGAACCAAAAATAACCTGACAAAAAGCCCAAGCACAAGTCAACGCAAACATAATTCCATCCTCCCCAATACACCATATTGTCTGCAATTTTGCCAGATCATGCATCATCATTATTGTGACACTAATACATTGTAACTAAAAATCACAGGCCCTAAAATGCAGAATAACCAAATTCAAATAAAGAAACTTACAAAAGAAACCAAGCAGCCAAGACAAAACACAACACATAACCCTCCTGTTTTCTGGAGCCTGTAGTAGGCATGTTCTGCTCTGATTCGGGCTGCCAGCATCTGCCCTATTCACAGGGTCAGGCCGCTGAGCCAGTCCCTCTCATGAGACTTTTCCGCGGCGAGAGCATTGTATAAACAAGTGAGGCAGAGACTCCCGCTCCAAACAAAGGGCAGCCCACAGGGGCACCAGATGTGAGAGAGAGAAAATGTCTTTGTTCCGTTTATGTAGAGTACGTTCATAAGCACAGATTTAAAATCAAAAAAGGAAAATGCACACCTTGTTTAGCAAAGCTACAAGGAGCTACAATAAGATCCGCACAGCCGTTGGGCCCATGAGCAAGGCCCTTAACCCTGCATTGCTCCAGGGGAGGATTGTCTCCTGCTTAGTCTAATCAACTGTATGTCGCTCTGGATAAGAGTGTCTGCCAAAATGCCACTATTGTAATGTAATGAACTCTAGCACAAAGTACCACTCAACCTGCAGGCCTGTGGCTAAGGTACATGACTGTGACCTGGAAGGTTAGTCCTCAACTAGGTGGATGTGAAGGACAAGCCAGCCATGAGATGTTTGAGCTGTCAAAGGTGCCATCAGACATGAAAGGGGCAGATGCAGATTGGTTTACAGGGATTGGCTACCCACAGGGCCCACGGCATAGATATTGTCCAAGGTTGGCTACACGTGAAAATTTATTTTCTCGTCCTTGCCCGGCAATTTGTCTGTGTCTCTTTTGTTTAAAGTCACTGACAGTCTTTAGTGACCAGAGGACTGCAAACATGGCAATAAAACAGTGCAGTTGTGATTCTGAGATACTTATAGGTTGACCAAATAACATCAACAGTACATTCAAAAGTGACTATGTGCTGCATATGCCATAAAACCCTACAGGTTATCAGCTGATCACACCTGAAATTCTGTTTTAATTCATGAATTGATTTATTAAAAGTATGACCAATATCAATTTCTCTTTCATCAGTCGCCTGACAAGACTATCCTACATGCAGTGGCATGTACATTGGTCAACTGCACCAACAGCTACGGAAAGAAGGAGATCATTCCGGAACTTGTTCAACTGGCAAAACTTTCGAAGCAGCATGTTCCTGAACAGCACCCTTAGGTAAACCAGGCCTTACCCCACCCTCTCCTAAAATAACTGCATTCTGGGTAATTCTGAAAGGGCACATGATACAGGGAAGGACATACTCTATGCCTTCTCCCAGCTCTGGCCATATTTGGATTGTGCAGGCAGCTGGCATTTAAAGAGCTGATTGTTTCACCGAAAGAAAGTGGAGAAAAAGGCGAAGGAAGCGCGTGTAGCTCCTCAGTTCTGTGGTAACTATGGAAACCCACACAAATATTACTCATTTCCCGCAGATAACTGGAGGTCATATAGAGCATTTTCGGTTGACAAACTACAGGTGATACAATTCAGGTTCAATTAGATGATTCTTGGAGATGGGTGGGGGAATTCAGGTTATGTTACTGCAGATCCAGACTGACTTGCATGGCAGGTTTTGTAAAAATCTATACACATACAGCTGGTTGTACTGTCTATTGTAGCCTGTTGTTTAAGTGCCTTGAAGGTGCACTGGCTGTGCCAGTTGAACCTGCAACCGCAGATGTGCAGACATAAGCCAAAGAAGTGCAAAAATTCAAAATGACGAATTCAGTTACGCGGGAAGCGTTCTTCACTATTGGATGATTCGGAGTCTTCTGAGTTGCTCGGTCCTGCCTAAGCCAAGGTTTGCGGCTCTCGTGGCGCGCACTCGTTCGTAGACTCGGCAGGAGTTCGTAGGTTTGCTGCGCACAATCGCATCGCACCCCGGGCTCGGAATCACGGTCACGGCCGGGATACGGTTTGAGGAATGCGTGTGGTTCTCAAGCTCGCTAGATCCATCCGGGCCGCCGAGGAGCGAGGCAGTTGCAGGTGCATGTATCCTCAGCTAACGAAGGTTGCCTTCTCCAACAGCCGCGACAGTGGATTCCGAAACGGCAGAAGTCCGATTGTGCATCTGTAGCAGATTTATTTTAAAGAAAACAGCCCAAAAAACACGCACTTTGCTCTTTGTGTACTGAATTCTATTAAAAAAATACATTATCTCAATCTTTTATTGCAGAACTAGAAGTACAAGGAGAGAAGAGTGAGGCTGTAGGATACCCTGTGCAGGAAATTGGGTAAGGTAACCGCTTAATTATTATATTTTATTAAACGGGCTTCATGACCTCAACAATTGAGTATATAGCAATATATTGTGAATGTGCTCCTCAGCATTGTATGTCGAAAAATATATTGCAATGACTAAAAGCAGCAGTCATTTTATATATTTCCACAAGTGTTTTATTGGTAATACTTGCTAATGGAATATGCTGCTGTGCGCTCCATTTCGTTACAATTTCGGTACAATTCGGACATCTAACGGTCAAGAGAGGAATTGCAGCAACAAACACCCTCAAACCACAACATGCACTGTTTGACAGTGACAAACGCGACAGAGCCTGCCGTCTTTTCGTAGTGTTCTAGTAAGAAAGTATTCGGTGACTTAAGGTGGCTTAATGAAACGTTGCTGCACAACACAATATGTTCTGTCTTTTTGGAAGTTTTTACTTTAGCTAACCAGGCACATCTTTGGGCACACTAATCCCTGTCGACCCTTCTGGCTCCTGGGAGCCAGTTCTCTCTTGTGTCTCCATGTGGACACATTTCTGATGTACTGGACCAGAATGTGCACCAACCCTGCAGGCTGCAGCGGGACCTGAAACAGTGAGCAGTTTCACAAGCTTGCAACTGCACTGGATAGGAACAGGCAGTACAACGAGGACATTTCAAGCATATAAATAGTTTGTGTTTGTTTACATTGTCCTTATTGAAAAACAAGCAATTGTTTGTTTAAATGTGAATAGTAAAGGTTATCCTAGATAATGTATGATGCCGACAAACCATTGGCAACAGGTACTTTAGAGGTGACAAAAATGACAACTGCTTTCTAACCAAACCACTCACAATCTTGCTTCTACTTTGCATGATACTCGGAAGGTAATCACTGTTTTCCTCCAGCATTTGCTTGGAAAGGTAAATTAAACAAGAAATCAAAGTTTAGTGGAGATGGCAGCTTCGATAGGTGACCTGCTATGCTCTTATGGCAGTAAACGGTGGTGGTTAGGATGCAAACCCACCACCAATACAAAATGGGGGAATAATAGGTTTGAGCCTTTCAGTTTAGATTTATAATATATCATTGACTATTTTGCTCTGATTCCATTTTTGCTTTACCTTCACCTTTGAACACAGACACACACACTCTACACTAGCCCTCCCACCAGTAGGGACAGTTGATCACATAAAGGGTTCAGTTGGTTCAGTTTGGCTTGTCGGACGTGTCCCTTGTGAATTTCCCTTTGCACTTTGCAATAAAGCTTTTCAGTTGAGAAGTGATCAATGTGTTACTTCGCCAGTTCAAATTTGATTCCGGGAGAAGAATATTCCCAACAGTAGGGTTTTTATAGGGGCTCAAAACAATAGTATAGCGGCCATTCTGATTGGTTGAAAAGGTATAAAGTTGAGCGTGCCATATGGCACTCTTGGGACTGAAAGGGTTAAGGACGGCAGAAACATGAATGAAGCGCCAAACATTTTCCCGCTGACCAATAGTGTCACTCGATTACTCATCTTGAACCTGATTAAACTTTATATTCTCCTCTGAGGCTCCTACAGTCATTGACAACTTAATATGTAGACCTGTATACCAGCTTGGTAATGCAAGTATTTAATTAGCCAATCATGTGGCAGCAACTGAATGCATAAAAGCATGCTGAAGTGGTCAAGAGGTTCAGCTGTTTCAGACCAAATGACAGAATGGGGGGGGGGAAGTGATCGAAGTGACTTTGACCATGGAATGATTGTTGGTGCCTGACAGGGTGGTTTCAATATCTTAGAAACTGCTGATCTCGTGGGATGTCGGAGGTCCAGAAAGCTCCTGAAAACTGTCAGTCAGAGCCTGGGTTACACCCTTCGCCTCAAGAGGGTATGAAGGTCCTGCAAACGGAAGTTCTGCACCCTGCCACCCCCACAGATAGGACTGTGGGGCAGAAGAAGGTGTCCTCCAGGAATTGGTGGAGTGCAAAGCCCACGTGTAAGCAAGTGCACAGGACATTTCAAGTGTATTTTGCTGGTTGTGGGTAGGCATGCATATCAATAATGATTCTCAATGACTGACATTCCAATACAACTTTTATTTTTCTACAGACATCGCCCTCCTGTTCCTGTTATTGGTACCTACCGTTAACTTCAATCCGATCCCTGCAAGTATGTGTTCATTTACATTAAATTTTAATCATTTGGCAGATGCTTTTAATCCAAAGCGATTTACAAGTGCATGGGTAATCCTTCTCCCTCCAAGAAGAGTTCTTAACTGCACAAGGACACAAGCAGCCAGTTTCACAGACAGATTGAGCCTAGTCCTAGACTCATTTCTATTTTGAATGGAGATGCTCTGTACAAAGCTCAATTTAGCCCAGGACTAAACTTCATCTCTGTCAGTAAACCTGGCCTGCAGTACGTACTTACGTAGCCCTAGCTCCCTCTGGTGGGAAAAGGTGTGTGTGTGTTGTAAGCCAAGGCTATGAGGTGATCGCTAATATGACTTTATGGGCTACTTATGTTATATTCACAAGTGATGTTACCTCCGTTAAGGGAGACAAATGATAAGTACTATGAAAATGAATTGAATTCATTAATACCTTTTTAATTAATTAAATTAAAGGTTTTAACATGGCCTGTGGCGGCACGGATGGTGCAGTGGGTAGCACTGCCGCCTCACAGCAAGGAGGTCCTGGGTTCGAATCCCCATCGGCCGGGGGCTCTCTGTGCGGAGTTTGCATGTTCTCCCCGTGTCTGCGTGGGTTTCCTCCGGGTACTCCGGTTTCCTCCCACAGTCCAAAGACATGCATGTTAGGCTGATTGGAGAGTCTAAATTGCCTGTAGGTATGAGTGTGTGAATGACTGGCGTGTGTGCCTTGCGATGGACTGGCGACCTGTCCAGGGTGTATTCCTGCCTTTCGCCCAATGTATGCTGGGATAGGCTCCAGCCCCCCCTGTGACCCTGTTCAGAATAAGCGGGTTCAGATAATGGATGGATGGATGGATGGAACATGGCCTCCCCTGTGTGGTGGTTTGGCATGCTTTTTATAAGCTGGACTGTGCGTCTCCAGTCAGAACACTCATCCCATCTAGTCTAATCTCCATTTTGTCTAATTTAACTAATTTAATTGTTTTTAACACCTCCACCAGTGCCCACCCTCACACACCCCACGGGGGTTACATTGGCTCAGGAGGTAAGAGCAGTCGTCTGGCAGTCAGATGGTTGTCGGTTCGATCCAACCATTTACCATTTACCCCTAAATGGTTTGGTCTTGGACGTCCTGTCATGACTGATGGGAACCCTGCTCTTTTCGCTCGTATCAACACGTGAACCCCTTCTCTGTTTCCGTGTCTCAGGGAAGTGTGCACTCTGCCGGGACCCACAATGCGCAGCACACCGCCTCAAAATATGCAGAGGTGATAACTGCACATGGCTGGACAGAACGTTGGGAATCAAAAACTGCAGCAAGGACAACCTGAAGCCAGATGAGCCGTGTCAGCTGATGAACGGAAGCCTTGTGGTGCAGTCTGACCAGCCCATTTCCTTTGAAGGCATGAAGGCTATCCCCTCCAAGAATGTGCGTGAGTACTCCTGCACTTGATCCAGTTTGTGTGTTCTGCTGTTGTGGTGTAAAGTCGAGATGGTGGGACAGTTGGATATGGAAATCTGGCAGATGATTCTGTTGTAAAAGTCGAGAATGCAGAACTATTCATACATTGTTCATCATTCAAAATGCCCCAGGCAGCTGAAACTGCATTTCTGTTATTTATTCATTTTTTCCCTCAGTTTATTTCATTTTTTTGCAATCATTGCAACGACTTTCATGAAGGGAGATTTAATTTAATGCAGTTTCCCCATCTGTCGGACTGTGTGTAGTGTTGTGGATGTGTGTGCGATCATATGTCAGTTGTGTCATCATGACCGGGGCGACATTGGCTCAGCAGGTAAGAGCAGTGGTCTGGCAGTCGGAGGGTTGCTGGTTTGATCCCGCCTGGGTGTGTCGAATTGCTAACCATTTACCATTTATGACCTCTTCTGCAGTCTGCGCTGATCTTGACCTGTCTCCCGGACCCAAGTCTCTCCTCGGTAAGCACTCTCTGTGAGCTGGAAGATCAGACCCGGCATGTTGATTATCACTGTGTCCTAATGATAGTGTAGCCTTGCAGGGTGATTGACATGCACTTACACATAGAGATCATTTTGCGGCACCATAGAGGCTGTCTGTAGATCTTTATCTATAACCCTCTCTGCTTTCTATGGTGTTGGGACAGCATGTACAGAGTTTAAATTTTTGTCATTTTTATTTGTTACACAGGCCAATCGATGAACACTACCGCCAACACCACGACCCCAGACACCGGGCTTCGTGAGTTCTGAGCGAAAGGAAAGGGAACTGAAGGAATCTGTCTGCTGATCTCATTCAGAATTCAACCATTTCATCTGTCCTTTCTATCATTTTCAGATCGTGCTGCAATTGGGTGGAGTGCAGGAGGTAAGGTGAAGTTTCCTACAGCTACTATGTATGCAGGATTCAAGCTGGCAACCTCCATGTCTGTAGCAGGCAGTGCAGGGGGAAGGGGAGAGGGAACGTGCCATTTTGCACTGAACCCTTAATTCTTATGATTCCCTGTTGACAAAGGTGTCCATTAACAGATCGTTCTTGTGCTCATAGGTGTTGACATCCGTGTCGTTATCGGGGTCCTTATCGTTATCGCTGTCATTATTGGTATCATCGTATGGAAGTGTGGAAAAAGGTACGTGGTTAACAAAAATTATTGTTAAACTGAATTGGGGGGTGTGAGTGTGTACATTTGGTGTAACGGTGTGTACCATATGTAGTGTATGGATCAGGGGTGGGTGAAGGGGGCGGAATCCGACCCTGGGTTTCATGACAACACCAGCTCTTAATGACTGAACTGGCCGCTTGCGTGTGTCCTGCTAAGCTGGTGCAGCTGTGCCGTAGTCTCTTCCACAAGTGAAACTGTCCTTGTAATTCAGGGAGCCCCTCCGTTTCACAACTTTGTGCAGACTTAATATTAATCCGTCATATGTTCATCTGAGATTTGAGATCAAGTATAGGCACTTGCTACATCCACAGCATGCAAGCGTTTCCTGAAGATTTTACCATGCTCATGTACGGGATAGAACAAGTGTGTCTTATGGAGCGGTCACAAAACGAAATCTAAGGTACATTGTGCACCCCCTGGTGCAGGAAGCAAGAGCTTGCAGACCAACAGGGCCGGATTATTCCGTGTGTGAAGAGGTTTGCGTTTTAAGGTTGTCCTGGATTCCAATCAATAGTCCAATGACGTCAAACTTTATCGGCACCAGCATGTATTTCACAGATGTACCCTCTTGCTTTGCTTATTCCAACTGCCGTTAACTTTGTCTGGACGAACTGAACCTTACTGAACTCTACAGTAACCAATCAGAGGGGAGTGTGTGCATGTTCCCAAAGATGACTTGCTATTCATGTCAGTTAACAGAAAAATGTCATTTTGGCTCTTCCTAAGGTTCAAAAGGTGTTGCCAAAGACTGGGCAGGATGGGTGGTCCTCAGAACGCTGCGCCTCCTGATGGGAACATTATTGCATTAGGCAGAAGCTCTTATCCAGAGCAACGTACAGTTTATTAGACTAAGCAGGAGACAATCCTCCCCTGGAGCAATGCTGGGTTAAGGGCCTTGCTCAAGGGCCCAATGGCTGTGTGGATCTTATGGTGGCTACACTGGGATTAGAGCCACCGATCTTGCGTGTCCCAGTCATTTACCTTAACCACAATGCTACAGGCCGCCTGTCACATTTCAGGTCTGTCTTGCCTTGTTTCATGTTTAATCATTTTGTCTTAATCACGTATTGTCTTATCATGTATTATGTTAGTCTAGGTTCGTCATGTTGTTTAGTTTATTTCTTGTTACGATTAATTTTCTTGTCATGTCTAGTTATGTTTTTGTTACGATTATTTTACCTTGTTATGTTTAGTGGTTATCGTCTTAGTTCGTTTAGTGTTATGTTTTGATTTATGTTCATTGTTACGTCAACTGGTCGTTGTTTAAACATACACTTTTACATGTCTTTCCGCAAACCTTGCATTCCGGTTTTCTCTCTCTCCCTTTCTGTCACTCACACCCTAATTGTTTCTATTTGTCTATTTACTAAAACTACTAATGCTAGATCAGGATTGGGTAATACTAACAGACTAATCATGTGTTCATGTTACCTTACATTTCTCGTGCATGTCATTTACTAATTTACTAATGCTAGGGCAGGATAGGTTTATTACTAACGATTACTAATTACCTTGTTAAACTTGTCATCCATCGCACCTGTTTTCCATTCCTTTGCTGCTCTCTAACTAATTGTCTACACCTGTCTACACCCGCATTTATAGCCCAGTCGCACTTCTGTTCTTTGTGAAATTGTCTGCCTCTTGTCTGTCAAAGCAACCCGTGAGCATTTTTACCATTGATCTCACAGTAAGAGCCAAGCCTGTTTATCGACCACTGTTATTGATTTCTGTTTCGTTGACCATCGCTTGTTTTTGACCACGTCCTCGCCTACTGTTTTTGTACCTTCGCCTCGCTGTTTGTTTCATGGTTTCGACTTCCGCATCGCCCTCGACTACGACCCTGCCTGCCGCCCGCCTATATTTCTGCCCCGCTGACAGCTCTCCTGCTACCGGACCTCCCTGCACGTCTACCGACTACAAGTTTGCCTCTTCCCTCGGCACCGTGTTTTCTGATTTGTTTATTGTTTTATTGGCTGGATCTACATGTATGGACTTTGCTTGTTTTGACTACGCTCCTGGGATTCGTCTTGAATAAAGCCCTGACGGGACTTTATTTTACTATTGTTTCTGAGTCGTGCATTTTGGGTCCAACCCCCACGCACCTGTCTCACCGCCCTTTTTTTAGGTTATAGTTTCTTTCCCCTTCATTGCTTTTCTTGTATCATTTCTTCTGATTGAGGATTTGTTTGATAAATTGCTTTATTGAATTGCTTTATTTTGTTAAATGCCTAATTTGATTACATGTCATTTGGTTGATGCTTTAATCCTAAGCAATGTACAGTTAATTAGACTAAGCAGGAGACAATCCTCCCCTGGAGCATTGCAGGGTTAAGGGCCTTGCTGAAGGGCCCAACGGCTGTGTGCGGATCTTATTGTGGCTACACTGGGGCTCAAACCACCGACCGGTCCCAGTCACGTACCTTAACCACTACGCTACAGGCCGATTTAACTTTAATTAAAATCCTTATACTTAGTTCATATAATTGGCCAAATTTTCGAAGACTGGTGTTATGCTTCTTCCTTCTATATTTGAAAGAGTGATAACATTTACGTTTACGTTTTTACGTTTTTTTCTTACAATAATCATGAATCACCCTAATTATAATGTGTGTGTATGTGTAGGTTGATTGGGGTGTTTTAACTCTCAAATGTTCAGAATTCAGAGTACTGAGCATTAGGCAGGGGCACTGATCTGTTAAAACAGCTGGTTTGAGCAAAACATTCAAATGAATCCTCACTTTTTTTACACTTGTCATGCCAAAAAGGCATTTTGAATTTGAAAATTGAGTTTAGTTCAATATTTAAAAAGTTGTGGAAACATGACACATTCAATTCCAGATCAAAGCATTAGCAAATTTTATCAAGTGTGCGTTATTCTTTTACAGGAAGCAAAGAAATGGAATATTAATCTGTTCAAAAAAATGGCAGTGTCAACATTTTTCTCTTAAGTCTCTTCAAACTGTATGAACTGAAGAAATTTTTCAAGATTTAACCACTTTAAATTACTGAACTAATATTTAGTTGCATAACCATTGTTTTTGATAACTGCTGCGCATCTGCGTTGCATTGAGTCAACCAACTTCTGGCACCTAGAAATATATTGAGGTATTTCCGCCCCGGATGAACAAACTACATTCCACAGTTCCTGTGAATTTTTGTGTTTTGCTTCAGAAGCAGCATTTTTAATGTCATCCCACAAGTTTTCAATGAGGTTGAGGTCGGGGGATTGAGCTGGCCACTCCAATACCTCAATCCTTTTTGTCTGGAACTAAGATATTGCTTGCTTACTCATGTGTTTGCAGTCATTGTCTTGTTGAAACACCCATTTCTGGGGCATTTCCTCTTTGGCATATGCCTCTTCGATGTGCTGTGCACCTTTTCACAAATCAGCAAGGCAAAGCAATAGCTTACGCACCTTTATCACGAAAAGTCATGAAGCAAAAGTATCATGCATGCACACTTATGCGCATTAATGACTTTTACTTGTTTCATACACTACATTATGATAATGTGATTGTATACCACATTTTACTGTTATATTTGAATTAAATTCGGTCCCTCATTTTGGCTTCATTGACCCATGTCATAGCCTGCCTTCTGCTGCATCACTGTAACTCGCTGCATCCGTGTTACAAAAAGGGCATCCTATACACAATCTTGTCAACATCACCTTCGACACACCCATTTGTTATATAAATGGTAAATGGCAGGCATTTATATAGCGCCTTTATCCAAAGCGCTGTACAATTGATGCTTCTCCATTCACCCATTCATACACACACTCACACACCGACAGCGATTGGCTGCCATGCAAGGCCCCGACCAGCTCGTCAGGAGCATTTGGGGGTTAGGTGTCTTGCTCAGGGACACTTTGACACAGCGCGGGCGGGGGATCGAACCGGCAACCCTCCGACTGCTCTTACTGCCTGAGCCATGTCGCCTATTACATTTAGTAATCTAGACAATTGTGGCCCTTCTAACTTACACCTCTACTATATTTTCCGAATGGTCTAGCGGTTAGGATTCCTGGTTTTCACCCAGATGGCCTGGGTTTGACTCCTGGTATGGGAAGCGCTTTTACTCTGTCTATGCTTGAACAAAGACTCAATTGTTGGCTGCAAAGGCGGGCGCGTTATTATGTAGCGACTTGTTGAACTTGACAGAAGTAGCCTAATTTAATGAAGGCTACTCTTTCACAATGTGAATGTGCACATTAACCAGACCAGGACTCAAAAAGTAGGCCAGGCCATAGGCGCTTCGGCTTTGCAATTCACAGCTGACATTCGTTCACAGTCGGAAGAAAATAGAAATAACATAGCAATAGATCAATAGGCCTAATTTAATGTGTATGCACATTACATTCACGGTGGGTTTACTGAATCGTGCCAGAAGAACCATCTCTGGAACAGATATATATGGAACTACTCAGAAAAACTCGCATTACAATTTAACATCGAAGTCTACAATCACCCAACACCGCAGAATGTCAGTATTGTGTATAAAGGGATCGAATTTTGACAGCCAGTTAGACCTAATCGTCACAATGACCATTCCATTGTCGACCTCTGTTTGTGTGTTAGCGACTGATTTCCATTGCATCACAACGTAAAGCAGAATATTTAATTAAGCTCCGCAATATATTTACGACACTCGTATAAAACATTTGTATATTTCGGCTGGAACTTTCGATGTCGGAGCAAACAGAAAGCCATGGCTATTCAGAGTATTTGCGCTGCCCGTCCCTTCACGTGAGTTCTCTTCGTTTTAACATTTAATTGAGCGACCAGATTAGCCTACCAGATATCTCGAATTCATTTACCCTATGGCTCGTCAAAATGTAAGATATCTCTAATTGCATTTTGACACGTAGCCGAAGATTGATGCACTTTTGCCCTTACGTTAAATCTAAAACGTGAATGCCAGATATCTATTTAAATTATAACAAGTCTTTACTCAAATTTGACATATCTCCACTCGGTCTGACTAGTCGTAATTGCAATTAAATATAGGCCTATCGTTAATTCCTCATGATTAAAGATATATCTAAATACTGATTCTTGATATCTGAAACTAAGATATTATTAGTCGAAATACAGTTGTACATATCTTAACTGGAGAAAAACTAAAGTGTAGATATCTCAAATTTGAGTTACGACTATGATTAGTCGAGTTACGACCGATTGCCAGCGAGTGCTTTAAATACCCTCAAGAGGTAGGCTCCCCTGGCACTAATGAGGGCCAGATGAAAATAATGAGTCCCTGCCCTCTGGTGGCCACAACCGGTCACTACCTCCCAACCATGACAAAACTGAATTGTAAATATAGCCTACCTTTAATCGGAGGTTCCCGTATATATATCTTTCATTGGAGTTACGTCAATCTTATACGTGCTACTGCAATTAAAGACATCTTAAATTAGTATTTTGACTAGCCATCACCCTGTTGCAACCCGGGGGCAGACTGACGGAGTAGTACGGGTTTCTCCGATGGCATCTGAGAAGGCGTTCTGCAGGCTTTAAAAGTCACTCAGACCCCTAATTGGGATTAAAACTCTCACTGGAGAGTTTTGGGACTTTAAAACTCTTGCTCAGATTTAACTAATCCAATATTTCATATGCAACGCTTCCTTGGTAGGTTTCTATTATGCCTTTTGTCCCAGTCATTATTGTCATTTGATGATATAATATTGATGATGATGAGGGGTGGCCTGTAGTGTAGTGGCTAAGGTAAATGACTGGGACACGCAAAGTCGGTGGTTCGATCCCTGGTGTAGCCACCATAAGATCCGCCCAGCCGTTGGGCCCTTGAGCAAGGCCCTTAACCCTGCATTGCTCCAGGGGAGGATTGTCTCCTGCTTAGTTGAATCAACTGTTTGTCGCTCTGGATAAGAGCATCTGCCAAATGCCATTAATGTAAATGTAATATACACTCAGTGAGCACTTTATTATTATTCTGCTGCAGTAGCCTTTCACTTATAGGTTTGACGCGTTGTGTGTCCAGAGATTCTCTTCTGCATACCACTGTTGTAATGTGTGGTTATTTGTGTTACTGTCACCTTCCTGTCAGCTTTGACCAGTCTGGCCATTCTCCTAAGACCTCTCATTAACAACACATTTCTGCCTGCAGAACTGCTGCTCACTGGATATCAACAGTTACAGAAATACTAAAAACAGCCCTTCCATCACCAACAATCATGCCACGGTTGAAATCACTGAGATCACATGTTCTCCCCATTCTGATTTTTGATGTGACATTTACTGAAGCTCCTGACCACTATCTACATGATTGTATGCATTGCACTGCTGCCACCCAATTGGCTGATTAGATAACCGCATGAATACCTAAGTGTAATAAAGTAAATATGTTCCTAATAAAGTGCTTGGTGAGTGTATTAGGCAAAATCCATATCCATCCATCCATTATCCGAACCCGCTTATCCTGATCAGGGTCGCAGGGGGGCTGGAGCCTATCCCAGCATACATTGGGCGAAAGGCAGGAATACACCCTGGACAGGTCGCCAGTCCATCGCAGGGCGCACACACCATTCACTCACACACTCATACCCACGGGCAATTTAGACTCTCCAATCAGCCTAACGTGCATGTCTTTGGACTGTGGGAGGAAACCGGAGTACCCGGAGGAAACCCACGCAGACACGGGGAGAACATGCAAACTCCGCACAGAGAGGCCCCGGCCGACGGGGATTCGAACCCAGGACCTCCTTGCTGTGAGGCGGCAGTGCTACCCACTGCACCATCCGTGCCGCCTGCAAAATCCATATGCTAGGCTTTTTAAAAATCAGTAAATCAACTCGCAGACCACTTGGAATTGTTCACGGACCACCAGTGGTGTGCAGACGACAGTTTGAGAACCGCTGGTGTAGGAGTAAAAGTCACCGATACACTTGACCATTTTTTTATTTTTTCTTACTTTCAGCAACTTGACCCTAATCTCAACATTTCTCTTATCTCTGATTATTCTGTCTGTCTGCCTCTCTCATTTCCACACACTGGCCAGTGTTTGAATAAAAGCATAACCTACACCATGACATTTCCCCCAAGTAAGACAGGTTCACACTGTCCTCACTTTAAATCCATTTTGTAATGATGTATTCATATTTTGTGTTTTTATCCAGTATATTTCCTTCTACATCATCCTACATATTTACTTCTAATTATTTATAACAGTATTAAGGTTGCATGATGTCAGTCAGTTCTGAGAATGGGGGGGGGGGGGGCTCTAATTATTCTTGCAAGCTGCATGCGGCAGCTGTCAGCTAAATGGCCGACTACACACCTCTGTTTGGCCGGATACTTTTAGACATATATTTATTTGTACTGTATTTTTTTTAGATAAAATTATGTCAACAAAATATTTTTTCTCCCCACTGCCAACACCCCTAGCTGGCTACTTTACTCACCTGGCAGGCTATTGAAAGATTTGGGGAACACTACTATGGTATGGCAAGAGAGAGAGGGGGATGCGGAGAGATGGAGAGAGAGAGGGAAAAGGCTTAAGAAGCTATGACAACTTTGAAGAGAACATTTGGCTTAGTAACAATCCAACAGTCACATATTGATTCCATCAATCTTCAGTCCCCTATCAGTCCTTAGCACTTTACAAAATCTATTAGGGTCGTTTAAAAAACGCAGGGAAACTTGTATACCCCCACACAGCCAGGTGGCGCCGTTTCGCCATTTATTCACCTCGCATTTTCAAACTGATATGAAATCTCATTTTGGTAGCAGCTGATGTCATGTCAGACAGGCGTGATAGTCTGGAGATGCCGTGGTGAACGTTATGCTGCCTGTAACATCATCCAGCATGACCAGTTTGGCGGTGGGTCAGTGATGGTCTGGGGAGACATACCCTTGGAGGGTCACACAGACCTCCATGTCATAGCCAACAGTACCCTGACTGCTGTTAGGTACCAGGTTGAAATCCTCAGACGGATTGTCAGACCTTACACTGGTGCAGTGGGCCCTGGGTTCTCCAGACCATATAAAACCTTTCACCTTCAGAAGCTGCCAAGAGAGAATTGTGTGTCTTCACCGATGCATCAGCTAAAGCCATTGCTGCAGTGGCTTATCTAAATCTTACTGACAGTGACGGGACCAACCATGTGGGCTTCGTCATGGCCAAAGCTAAACTGACTCCACGTCCAGAACACACAATACACGGCGGTAGAGTTAGCAGACTTAATCTCAACAGAGCTAGATCTTCAGATCGATGCTCCAACTTTCTACCTGGACAGCAAAGTGGTCCTAAGGTACATATGCAATGAGACCAGACGTTTTTATGTTTACATAAGTAGGGGGGTGGCCTGTAGCGTAGTGGTTAAGGTAAATGGCTGGGACCTGGGTGGTTCTAATCCCGGTGTAGCCACAATAAGATCTGCACAGCCATTGGGCCCTTGAGCAAGGCCCTTAACCCTGCATTGCTCCAGGGGAGGATTGTCTCCTGCTTAGTCTAATCAATTGTATGTCGCTCTGGATAAGAGCGTCTGCCAAATGCCAATAATGTAATGTAACATAAGCATCAGAAGATCCTCCCATCCCGACCAGTGGAACTTTGTACCCACAGATCAGAATCTGGCAGATCATGTCACCCGATCTGTCGTTGCAAACCATTTAACAGAAATCTTAACAGAAACGTGGCTCTCACAAGAGAACACAGCCACCCCAGCCGCCCTTTCCTCTGCCTCTTTTTCCCACACACCCAGAACCTCTGGCAGAGGAGGTGGCACAGGTCTTCTAATCTCATCCTCATCCTTCTCCTCTTTTGAATTTCATGTGCTTTCTGTTACTTACCCATGCAAACTCTTTATTATTGTTATTTATCGCCCCCCGGGTCCTCTGGGGAGCTTCTTGGATGAGATGGACATCATCCTTAGCTCCTCACCAGACAATGGCACTCCCCTGATCCTCCTGGGTGACTTCAACCTGAACTCAGAGTCCACCTAATCTACCTTTCTCTCCCTCCTTTCTTCTTTTGACCTTACCCTCACACTTTCCCCTCCCACCCACAAAGCAGGCAACCTTCTTGACCTGGTCTTCACAAGGAGCTGCACACCACCAACCTCTCTGTAACACCACTCCATATATCTGACCACTCCATCTCTTTTTCTCCTCCACTCTCCTCTAACACCCATCCATCTCTCCCACCATCCACTGTCACCTGTCAGCCTAACCTACCCCACCTGTCTACCCCCACCCTCTCGTCGGCAATGCTCTCCTCCCTACCATCTGCGGAGTCTTTCTCTCGACTGTCTCCCGACGATGCTGCTACAACCCTCATGTCCTCCCTCTCATCTTCCTTTGACTCTCTATGTCCCCTCACCACCAAACTAGCTCGGGCCTCCCCCAGTCCTTGGCTTTCTGATGCTCTACGAGCTGTCCAAACCAAACTGTGGGCAACGGAGAGAAAATGGAAAAGGTCCTGTCTCCCCAGTGATATAGCTTCCTTCCATGCCCTCCTATCATCTTTCTAATCCTCTGTCTCTCTAGCTAAATCTTCCTTCTTCCACTCTAAAATTAACGTGGCCGCCTCTGATCCCCACAAACTGTTTTCAACCTTCTCCTCTCTTCTCGCCCCCCCCCCCCCCCCCCCCATCTCCCTCATCACTCACACCTGATGACTTTGTCTCCTTCTTTGAAAAGAAGGTAGATGCCATTCGCAATTCCTTCTGAGACCACCCTGCTCGCGGTCACTGAGGCTCTCCACTCTGCTGAAGCCAAATCCCTCTGTCCTCATCTTCCTCGACCTGTCGGCCGCCTTTGATACAGTCAACCATGAGATTCTGCTCTCATCGCTGACTGGGATGGGTGTCACAGGATCTGCACCAGCATGGTTTTCCTCCTACCTCTCTGGTTGTTCCTACCAGGTGACTTGGAGGGGCTCTGACCCCAACCCCCTACAAATGGGAGCCCTGCAGGGCTCAGCTCTAGGTCCTCTCCTCTTCTCTCTATACACCATGTCTCTTGGTTCTGTTATCTCTTCCTATGGCTTTTCTTACCATTCTTACATGACACCCAACTCTTTCTTTCCTTCCCCCCAATACTCAGGTCACCACACAGATCTCTGCCTGCTTGGCTGATATCTCTGTGTGGATGACTTCCCACCAGCTTAACCTTGCCAAGACTGAGCTTCTCTACATCCCTGCTAAGTCCTCAACGACAATTGACCTCTCACTGATTGTTGAGGACTTTGTAGTATCCTCCTGCCATACAGCCAAGAATCTTGGGGTGACTCTTGATAACCACCTCATCCTGGCTCCACATGTATCCTCCACTGCCAGAACCTGCAGGTTCTTCCTCTACAATATTTGTGGTATCCGTCATCTCCTGATGGAGAAAGACACCCAGCTCCTAGTCCAGGCGCTTGTCATTTCCCGCCTGGATTACTGCAACTCCCTCCTAGCTGGTCTCCTAGCTGGTCTCCCAGCTTGTGCCATCAAGCCCCTCCAGCTGGTCCCGAATGCTGCAGCATGACTGATCACCAGTCAGCCCAGGTCGGCTCATGTCACCCCACTCCTCATTGGCCTCTACTGGCTTCCTATTTCCACATGCATCCGCTTCAAGGCTGTAGTGTTGACTGCTAAGGGGACGGCCCCACTTTACATCCAATCCTTAATCACTCCCTACTCCCCAGCTAGACCACTCTGGTCTGCTAGCTCTGGTCGCCTTATGGTTCCCTCACTACGAGCACCTGGCGGTCGAGCTGCACGTTCACACCTGTTTTTCGTTCTGGTTCCTCAGTGGTGGAATGACTTGCCTACCACTGTCAGGACAGCAGAATGCCTCCGCCTATTTTGACGCAGACTAAAAAAACACCTTTTCAAACTGTACCTTAGTCCTTTAACTTGTGGAAGAACCTATGCATTTGTAAGTCGCTTTGGATTAAAAGTGTCTGCTAAATGACTAAAATGTAAATGTAAATTTGATGCACACCAACTGGTTCACTGGTCCCAGATTTCTGTACAAACCTGAGCAGAGTCCGCCAGAGAACAGCTCCGATCTTGTCGATCCTGAGTCAGACCCAGAGATTTGTCCTGTGGTGTCTACCTTGACCACTGCAACAGACCGTAACCAGCTGGGTTCTCTAGGTTTTCTTCTTGGAAGTCACTAACATGTGCCATTACTGCACTTTTGCACATTGCTCGTTTTTTCAACAAAACCTCACAGAGCAGCCCTTGCAAAGGTTGGCATGAATGTGAATCACAATGCAAGGTTCAGGAGTCTCAACAAGTCCAGAACAACGTCATTCAAACAGTACAAGAGGACATCTATGCTGACAAAATCAGGTGCAGTCAAAAGCATGAAAGGATTCCCAAGAGCAGTCCTCTTAAGAATCTGGATCCCTTCATCGACGACCATGGGCTTCTGAGAGTCGGCAGCCACCTTCAGGACTCAAGCCTCAGTCACAAAGAAAATAACTCTTTGATCATCCCAGGCAATCACCACATTGGAGCCTTGATAGTAAAACATCATCATCAACGGACTCACCACCAAGGTCGTTTTTACACAGAAGGAGTTGTACGTACTGCTAGCTTCTGGATAGTTGGTGGTAAGAGAAAAGTGAGCAGCATCATCCACCAATGTGTTATCTGCAGAAGGCTTCGAGCTCCTCTTACTGTTAAAAAAAATGCCCAACCTTCCCCCAGATCGTCTTTCAACAGAACCTCCATTTACCAGTGCAGGGCTTGATGTATTCGGTCCATGGTGGGTCGACCCCAACGACCCATTCATACTCCAGCTGAAAATGGCAGGCAAGCCAGCCAGACATTAAGTCAGGGACTGTTGTTCTCCTCAAGAACAGCCAAGCACCAAGGAATGAATGGCCTCTTGGAATGGTAACTCAGTCTTCCCTAGTAAAGATGGGATGGTCCGAAAGCTTGAAGTAAAGGTCACAAGACCACAAGGGACTAAACTGTCTCTTAGGCCTGTTGCAGAGATAGTGCTCCTCCTTCCACCAGAGACGGAGTAAAAGTATATGTTGTTGAGTGACGTTTAATCATGCCAGTCAGGGAATGTATTTGGATGGCCTGTAGCGTAGGGGTTAAGGTACATGACTGGGACCTGCAAGGTTGGTGGTTCAATCCCCGGTGTAGCCACAATAAGATCCGCGCAGCTGTTGGACCCTTGAGCAAGGCCCTTAACCCTGCATTGCTCCAGGGGAGGATTGTCTCCTGCTTAGTCTAATCAACTGTACGTCACTCTGGATAAGAGCATTATCCAAATGACATTAATGTAATGTAATTTGGGTAATTACGTTTGTTTAAGGTAAATGTGTTTTTGACACCATCTAGTGGTGAGCAATGAGAACAGAGAGGAATAATGAGTGTCATGTGACTTCCCATGAGCCATTAGTCAGGAAGTGAAGTGTTAGTGGCGTGGATATCGAAGCAGGTGGTCAGTTCAATCAAGCAAATATCTGCAAACATCTTCAGCCTTCTGTTGCATTGTTGGTACGAAATCATATGTTTATGTTTCATCTACAATCATAATTCATTATTTCTAAGAAATGTGTTACGTTATGTTCATTTTGGTGTAATAAGTTACTGAGCTATCTGTGTTAGCCAAATTCATGGCATAGCTAACTTCTACAGTAATAAATATTGCATGAGGATATAAATACTAATAAATAAGAACTTATTAAGCTATGAATGCATGATAGTGATTGTTAAAATACATGCTAGTGATCGTAAAAGACAATACAATTTCACCAACATTTTTAAAGAAATAATATATTAGGACCTCTTTTAGACAAACGTGGTGGTGTTTAATCATCACTGTGCACACCTGTATTTACAGTTATGTACAAGCATTCACAAGAAGCATTGTGTTATGATTTGCTCGCAGTTTCACCCTGCCCATTATGTCAATAAATCTGTGGACAATGAAATAACTGTCTCCAGAGTCTTGATGGAGGGAAGGCGTTTAGCTGACTGCCAAGTGATATATAGTTCATATACCGAGGGCAGCACAAATGGAGCCAAAAGATCCGGCTCACTCACATGAATGAACGTTCCAATCACTAATGTAGACTTGAGTTCCGAACACCAAATTAGCTCACGATGTTCTGAACAGTGCTAATTTAATAACGAATAAATAAAAAAATACTTCCAGATCAGCTTTGGTTTTTTGGTGTGTGTAAAGTCGAATTAATTCAGTTTTCATAAAAAATGTGGTACGAGTCACGTACACGATCTGTTTCAGCACAGTGACATGATGATGGTGATCCCCTGTGACAGTTTGGTGGGGAAGCTGTTGCTAACAAAATACTAGTAGTATAAAAAGGTATAAGGACTCCAGAAACACCAAACATTTTCTTGCTGACCAATAGTGTCACTAGATTACTCATCTTGAACCTGATTAAACTTAATATTCTCTTGTGAGGCTCCTATACTCAGTGACCACTTTATTATGTAAACCTGTATACCAGCTTGTTCATGCAAATATTTCATCAGCCAATCGTGTGGCAGCAACTAAATGCATAAAAGCATTCTGAAGTGGTCAAGAGGTTCAGCTGTTTTCAGACCAAATGTCAGAATGGGGGGAAAAATGTGATCTAAGTGACTTTGACCATGGAATGATTGTTGGTGCCTGACAGGGTGGTGTCAATATCTTAGAAACTGCTGATCTCGTGGGATGTCGGAGGTCCAGGAAGCTCCTGAAAACTGTCAGTCAGAGCCTGGGTTACACCCTTTGCCCCAAGAGGATATGGAAGTCCTCCAAGTTCTGTGCCCTGCCACCCCCACGGACAGGACTGTGGGGCAGAAGAAGCTGTTTTCCAGGATTTGGCGGAAAGCAAAGCCCATGTGGACTGCCTGTAAGTAAGTGCACAGGACATTTCAAGTGTAATTTGTCTGAATGTTGTTTGCTGTTTGTGGGTTTGCATGCATATCAATAATGATTCTCAATGACTGACATTGAAATACAACTTTTATTTTTCTACAGACATCGTCCTCCTGTTGCTGTTTTCTACCGTTAGCTCCAATCCTATCCATGCAAGTAAGGATTATCCTTCTAAACTTCATCTGTGTCTGTAAAAAACGGTCAATTATTTACATGTATGTTTCTATGGTGATGAAGCCGCACTTTCATTGGTTAAGGTAAAGCCATGGAAGTGCCTTTTCCCCATTTAGCCCTAAATGGTTTGGTCTTGGATGTCCTGTCGTGACTGATGGGAACACTCTTTTCGCTCGTGTCAACATGTGAACCCCTTCTCTGTTTCCGTGTCTCAGGGCAGTGTGCACTCTGCCTGCACCCACAATGCGCAGCACATATCCGCAGAATATGCAAAGGTGATGACTTCATATGGTCGAACAGAATGTTGGGAATCGAAAACTGCAGCAAGGACAACCTGAAGCCAGATGAGCCGTGTCAGCTGATGAACGGAAACCTTGTGGTACAGTCTGACCAGCCCCTTTCCTTTGAAGGGAATGACAGCCTTTCAGGTGGCATGAAGGCTTTCCCCTCCGAGACTGTGTGTGAGTATTCCTGCACTTGATCCAGTTTGTGTGTTCTGCTGTTGTGGTGTAGAGTCGGGATGTAGGACAATAGCAGTATGGAAAGCTGTTTTAAATTCTGTTGTAAAAATCAAGAATGTGGAACTATTCATACCTTGTTCATCATTCAAAATGCCCCAGGCAGCTGATTTTGCAGCTGGGTACGTCAGTTGTGTAATCGTGATCGGGGCGACATTGACTCAGCAGGTAAGAGCATTCGGAGGGTTGCTGGTTTGATCCCGCCTGGGTGTGTAGAAGTGTCCCTGAGCAAAACACCTAACCCCCAAACGCTCCCGACGAGCTGGTTGGTGCCTTGTGTGGCAGCCAATCACCGTTGGTCTGTGTGTGTGTGTGTGTGTGTGTGTGTGTGCAAATGGGTGAATGAGAAGCATCAATTGTACAGTGCTTTGGATAAAGGCTCTATATAAATGCACACACATAGAGAGCACAGTGTATCCTCAAGGACAAACAGCACCCAGCACACACCCTGTTCAAATGGGTGGACTCAGGCTACAACCTGAGGCATCGCAGGCCTGTGAGCATCAAAACTCACAGGGCCCGCTTTCACAACAGCTTCTTCCCAGCCTGTCACGTTTCAGGTCTGTCTTGCCATGTTTTATGTTTATTCATTTTTTCTTAGTCACGTATTGTCTTATCATGTATTATGTTAGTCTAGGTTCGTCATGTTGTTTAGTTTGTTTCTTGTTACGATTTATTTTCTTGTCATGTCTAGTTATGTTTCGTTACGATTATTTTACCTTTTTATGTTGAGTGGTTATCGTCTTAGTTTGTTTAGTGTGATGTTTTGATGTTTATTGTTACGCTGACTGGTCGTTGTTTGAACATACACTTTTACATGTCTTTCCGCAAACCTTGCATTCCGGCTTTCTCTCTCTCACTCACACCCTAATTGTTTCCATTTGTCTATTTACTAAAACTACTAACGCTAGATCAGGATTGGGTAAAACTAACAAACTCATTTACTAATGCTAGGGCAGGATAGGTTTATTACTAATGATTACTAATTACCTTGTTAAACTTGTCATCCATCACACCTGTTTTCCATTCCCTTGCTGCTCTCTAACTAATTGTCTACACCTGTCTACACCTGCATTTATAGCCCAGTCGCACTTCTGATCTTTGCGAAATTGCCTGCCTCTTGTCCGTCAAAGCAACTCTTGAGCATAACTGACATTGATTACACGTTAAGATCCAAGCCTGTCTACCGACCACTGTTTATTGATTTCTGTTTCGTTGACCATCGCTTGTTTTTGACCACGTCCTCGCCTACCGTTTTTGTACCTTTGCCTCGCTGTTTGTTTTATGGTTTAGACTTCCGCATCGCTCTTGACTACGACCCTGCCTGCCGTCCGCCTGTACTTCTGCCCCGCTGACAGCTCTCCTGCTACCGGACCTCCCTGTACGTCTACCGACTACGAGTTTGCCTCTTCCCTCGGCTTTTTGTTTATTGTTTGTTTGGCTGGATCTACGTGTATGGACTTTGCTTGTTTTGACTACGCTCCTGGGATTCGTCCCGAATAAAGCCCTGACGGGACTTTATTCCAACTATTGTTTCTGAGTCGTGCATTTTGGGCCCAACCCCCACGCACCCGTCTCACAGCCACTGTCAGGCTAGTGACACAGGACATTAAGGAGGCATGGAAACACCTCACTCCCCACTGACATTATCTGCCCCCACTCACACCGAATGTGCAATATATCCATTCCTCAACATGTGCAATACACTGTAAATCGAGCATTTTTTTAGTAAAAAAATTAATATTTTTTTAGTTTTTTTTTTACTTGTCTTATATAGGATTGTATTGTATTGTTTTGTATGTACATCTGCACTGTTTTTACTTGCACTAGCCTCACCTTTATTATTTATTATTTATGTGTATTTTTTACTTGCCTGACTGGAAGAGAACGCACAAGAATTCCAATGTACCTGTACTGTATTGTACCTGTGCAAATGGCAATACAACTCAATTCTATTCTATTCTATTAGAGATCAAATCCTAACCATTTACCATTTATGACCTCTTCTGCAGCCTGTGCTGGTCTTGACCTGCCTCCCGGACCCAAGTTTCCCCCTGGTAAGCGCTCTCTGTTAGCTGGAAGATCAGACCTGGCATGCTGATTATCACTCACACTGTGGCCTAATGATAGTGTAGCCTTTCAGGGTGATTGACTTGCACTCACACATAGAGATCATTTTGGGGCACCATATTGGCTGTCTGTAGATCTTTATCTATAACCCTCTCTGCTTAATATGTTGTTGGGACAGCATGTACAGAGTCTTTATTTTTGTCATTTTCTATTTGTTACATAGTTACCCCATTGGTGAATACTACCGCCCACACCACAACCCCAGACACCGGGCCTCCGTCAGGTGAGTTCTGAGCGAAAGGAAAGGAAACTGAAGGAATCTGTCTGCTGATCTCATTCAGAAATCAACCATTTAATCTATTCTTTCTATAATTTTCAGATCTTGCTGCAATTTGGTGGAGTGTAGGAGGTAATGTGAAGTTTCCTACCGCTACTGTGTATGCAGGATTCAAACGGGCAACCTCCATGTCTGTAACAGGCAGTGCAGGGGGAAGGGGAGAGGGAACATGCCTTTTTGCACTGAACCCTTAATTCTTATGATTCCCTGTTGACAAACGTGTCCATTAACTGATCGTTCTTGTGCTTATAGGTATCGTTATCACAGTCGGTATCGCTGTCATTATCGCTGTCATCGGAAGGAAGTGCAGAAAAAGGTACGTGGTTTCCAAAAATTATTGTTAAACTGAATTTGGGGGTGTGAGTGTGTACATTTGGTGTAACGGTGTGTACCATATGTAGTGTATGGATCAGGGGTGGGCGAAGAGGGCGGAATCCGACCCTGGGTTTCATGACAACACCAGCTCTTAATGGCTGAACTGGCCACTTGCGTGTGTCCTGCTAAGCTGGTGCAGCTGTGCCATAGTCTCTTCTACAAGTGAAACTGTCCGTGTAATTCTGGGAGCCCCTCCGTTTCACAACTTTGTGCAGACTTAATATTTGAATCCGTCATATGTTCATCTGAGATTTGAGATCAAGCATATGCACCTGCTACAGCCACAGTATGCAAGTGTTTCCTGAAGATTTTACCATGCTCATGTATGGGATAGAACAAGTGTGTCTTATGGAGCGATCACAAAACTAAATCTAAGGTACATTGTGCACCCCCGGTGCAACAGCTAAGTAGGGCAGGACGCAAAAGCCTGCAGAGAGCATAGCTACTCGGCTCTCACACAGACCAACAGGGCCGGATTATTCCGTGTGTGAATAGCTTTGCGTTTTAAGGTTGTCTTGGATTCCAATCAATAGTCCAATGACGTCAAACTAACGGCACCAGCATGTATTTCACAGATATACCCTCTTTCTTTGCTTATTCCAACTACCGTTAACTCCGTCTAGACTAACTGAACCGTACTGAACTCTACATTAACCAATCAGAGGGGAGTGTGTGCATGTTCCCATAGATGATTTGCTATGTATTTGTCAGTTTACAGAAATTGTCATTTTGGCTCTTCCTAAGGTTCAAAAGGTGCTGCTGAAGACGGGATGGGACGGGACCTCAGAATGCTGCTGTCATGATCTGGGACTGAACTCATGTATCATTGTTTATTGTCTTTATTTTTTGTAACTTATTTTACATGTCTGTATTATTTGTATGGATTTGCCTGTGTTTGTCTGCCCTGCCATGTGCTTGTGTTTTCTTTGTCCTGAACCCCGCCCTCACCTGCCTCTGTTAGCCACGCCCCCTTCTGTTCATTTGCATACTCATTGTTTTGATTGTGTAGGGTCCTCGCACGGGACTCGCAGGGATTTTACTCTCTACGAAACCGGGGCGCCAGTTAAACGTTGTGTAGCAGTATAACTGCAAAAAGTAATCAGTCTCATAAAATTACTATTATCAGGAATATCTAACCACAAATTTAGTATTTTAATTAATAATTAAAATAACCAATACTAATGATTAAACATACCTGAAAAACCTGAAGGTTGGAAGTTCTTCGAAAGACTGCTTTAACTCGGCTCTCATGTCTATGCGATTCCAAAACGGACACCGGGGTTTAATAAAATATATTTATTAAACAAACATACAAACACATAACAGATAAACTAACGGGAAGTTAGTAAGGAAATTTAGTTTGGTATGTGTGTGTGCGTGTGTGTGGCGCGCGCAAGCGCGCGTGTCGCTAGAGTTCTGGGTGTGGTAATGAGTTAGAGTTAGCTGTGAGAAGGGACTACTTGCGTAGTTTTACTCTATATATGCGCAAAAGACGGCGAATCAATTCACGTACATATATATGTAGCTAACCAAACACATTACAATGGTTGGATGGTAAATATTGAAACACAGATTCACAAAAACAGTTAAGACTAAACTAAACACTGGCTATGCCTGAATGTTTGTTTTCTTACTGAGTCCATACGCATTGCTGGATCCAAAAGACATGCTGTCCTTGTAGAAGCGGCGATGGTGCTGTGAATGGTGTCCGAGCGCGTTGTCGTCTGATCCGCTGGTCCTTTTCCAGGTGTAAAAGTTCGTTGCTGTTTCGTTGTTGGGCTTTATTGGGGTAAACTGATGTAGCGTTCCGCGTACAACAATTTCCACTCACTATAGGCCACGTAGTTACCGCGAGGTAACTGGGTGTGTCCGTAGGCCTGGTAGTGCGCTGTGCAGCATTCAGCCTCTGTCCGAGTCTCGGAGCAGATGAGCTGAAGCGAATGCCCAAAAAGGGTGCGTCCAAGAGAAGAAGCAGAAGAGGCAGAAGAAGCAGAAGAGAGATCCCAAGAATGTGTCTTGCTCTTATACGGGACCGTTTATTGCTCCCGCCATTACGGGATTGGCTGAACCAAGTTAGACGTCATTCGTGGTGGACGTCGCAGAATTCTCCTGTGGGAATGTGGAAGTTGTAGTCCCTACATCCCCCCTGTGGTCTCAGGATGCGGCTGAAGCCAGTGTTCCTCGAGAGCACAAAAGTCAGTTCACAGTCCACAGGTCAAGTACATTGGGTCGGTAACACAGTTCACAATTGACTGACAAACATCCAGGCATTTATCAACAATTAACTAAACTGGTCTAAAACACATGATACAAACAATGTGAAACACTAAGGTCGAACAGTGAATACATTGTCACAAAACATGAGAAACCTTGGTGAAAGGGTTAGTCGTTTTGTTAGTTCAGGTGTTTTGTTAGTTATTGGATGGTGTCCAGAAGGTGGAGCACCAACAGGAATGACCCAGCCATGAAAATGTTCAGATGATGTAGGGGTCTAGGATGGAGAGGCTGTAGCCTTTTTGGAAGTCTTGTTCAGACTGACCAATTGTTCTAGTCCCTACAGTCAGGTTGCTGATGAGGGTTGTCATCTGAAATATGTGGGGGCATTTTCAAATTAGGGCAGCTTTCTGTATCCAAGCTTAACCTTATGGCTGTGTCATCAGGAAGGAAATGGAGAGGTGGTCTCATTTCTAAATGATGTGGTAAGCTCACAAGTGGTCTTGTCTTGCTTGGGGAAGAGGTGGAGTAAGGCACACTGGGGTGTGGCAATATACTTGTAAAGATTACACTGTAGTTTCTACATGCAATACTTTACGATGGTTCAGTAGGTGTAGAAAGAAGCAATGAACGTTTACGAGTTATAACAGGTGTCGGATTTAACTCTATGCAAATCTAAGTGGCTGCTATAAACTACCAGTTTATTTTGCCACCCCCCTTTGGTAGGAAAGGTGTGCAAAAGAAAGTGGTCAAAGCTTCAGCTGGGAGTCTGCCTGTGAAGAGACCACGGCTATAGATCAGTCTTATTCAACGTCTTTTGATGGAGGTTGAACAAGACCAGATAGCTCTTTGGAGTGGTTACTCAAGGCATACACACTACTGAACAAAGGTTAGAGGCTTTAGTTGTCCTCAGAGGAACTGAAGAAGCTCTCTTCAGACAAGGTATCTTCCCTATCAGAGTCATGCTGGTGACTCTGAGGCTTGGGCCTACCGGGTCGGTCTTCTCTCCAATTCCGGCTGGAATCAGAGTGTGAGAAGCGACCACGGTGGCTCTTAACCGGGAACTTACTCACATGCCGTTGTTTTGAGCCATTAGATTTTAATGGGGCAACTTTGGAAGTGCCGGCGGGCTTGGTTGGAACAACGTGCTTAGCTGTTTCCAATACCTCGTTCCTGGGCACAATCCTTAAAGTGTCCCAGACCATTTGGGCTTCATTTCTTAATTCAAGGGCTGAGTGTTGGCCCCTTGAAAACAGTGAAACATGAGTTCGGACACAGGGGTGCAGGTTGTGCACAAAAAGGGATTTGAAGGCTTGATCTTCATCTAAGCCTGGTCCGTTTCTGCCCTGGAAAAAAGCATGTTTAAGTCGTTGGTAAAAGTCTTTTGGTCGTTCTGTACGGCTATGTTTAACCTCCACAGATTTGATCATGGCTGTGGCCTGATCAAACCGTGGCAGGTACTCAGCTACCAACGCTTCACAAACCTTGGGATAGCTGGAACGAACCTGTGGTGGAAGTTGTTCCATAAATGTATGGATCTCTCTGGTAGAGGTTTTCCATACAAGTCGTACCTTTTCTCGATCGGTTGCCCTGGGCAGATCCGAGAGACAGTAGTCAACTTCTCTCAAGTAACTCTGAATGTTAAATTCAGAGTCCTTGGGGTCAAATGTGTGGACATACTTCGCCATGGCCTCTAGCTCCTCAAAGCGAAGACCATGTGAAGTTGCACTAGTCTGCCTGTTTGGAGAAGGAGAGCCTGAAATCACATTTGAATGTGAATGCGTTTCATGCGGAGCTCGACGTCCTCGGTTTGGTTTAGGGGGCGGAGCTACAAAACAGTCATTCTCACAATGGTTGGCAGAAGATGAATTGTCACTGTCAGTGTACTGTACAGAGCTGTCACCTATCCTCTCAGTTATAAAGGGAAAGCTAGCGGGATTAGCGTTGCTTTTTGTGTGCCCAATTAATAACGTTAGATCTCCTCTACCGTGTCCACGGGAGGGTTCCCTGACCTCCTCACGAGAGGGGTGGGCATGGAAGGTGGAGTCCTGTACTTGCCTGACTGTTTCTCCCTTGCGGAGATGGACCACCGTTGGGATGGAGTCCCCCCTTTCCCTCTCCAGGGAAGAGGTGGGCAAACCATTGCATGGGTGGTCAACAGCACTGCAATCTGAGGAGACTGACGAGTCTCCATCAGAGCAAGCTGTGGAACCGGGATCTGACAAACCCGAATCAATTTGTGACCCCCCTTCCCCCGCCTTGTGGTGTAAGGAGGAAGCAGGAGAAGCTGGAGTTGGGCAAGCCTGAGAAAGCAGGCTTACAGAAGAGAGTGGATGTGGTAGCTTGTGGCATCCACTCTTCAACTGAAATAATTCCTCTCTGTAGGAACAAAGATCTGATTCGGCTGAATGCAGATCACGCAAGTATTGTACTGCTTTCTTGCCAACAGTTTGAAGCTCAAGTAAAACACTGGTGTGTTGTCCTTTGAGGTATGCCATCTCTGATTCTAAGTTTTTGTTGCTCTGAAGAGCAAGACTAGTCTGTCTGGCAAAATTCAAGACCAGACAACTTAGAATTGGGTCTTTTGAATGGTTGGGGGAGTGACCTTTCTCGTTGATTAATGAGAACATTTCTTTCCTACAATCAGTGAGGTTCATCTGATTCAGGAAAGCTATGTAGCCAGGTGCTAAACCTTGGGCTAAAAAGGAAAGGTACTCATCAATAGATATGGGTTCCATATCTCAAGCCAAATAAAGCTAAAAGCTAAAATCAGTAACTTAAGAGGGTACTCTTGAAGTTAACAATTTGACAAGGGCCCTGAGCTCCTAACAGTTGGCAATGAATTGTTTCCCAATATCACAATCCAACATACAAGTTGTGATGAAGGATAAAGAATTTAAAACGCTCTTTGAATATTCTCTATAACTATAGTACAAGGTAGCTATAGCATCACACAGGGACTCGAGTTGCACTAGCGGTACTGCAATGCAACAACAGCAAAATGAACAAACATATGGCGGATATTCAGACCGTAAAATAGGAACTGTGATGCTGATCACATTAATCCTAAATACCAGAATGTGATTGGTTGAAATTACAATTAAATTTGGATTTAAATGTAAAATTCAATTAATTATTAAAATTACTTTGACCAAGTAATTATAATTAATAATACAGTGCGGCTAATAATACTATTATTGATAATACGTATTATACCGGAAGGTAAATGCCAATCAACAAACTACCGTGTAAGATTACGAATGTAATGCCACAATGTTACACGAGGGGGCAGTATATTGAGAAAGCAGCTCATGCAGGCTTTCAAAAATGGTACAAGGGTGACATCTAGCGGTATTTTCAAAAAATTGCACTGGTGGCAATTTAGCTGAGAAAGAATGCCGAGAATTCGTTCTGGAGGCACGTGACATGAGCCAAAGCTCGTATTTCTCACGCAGAGCTCCAAATTAGGATGGGGAATTCGTTATGAAGTCACAAGACATGAAATTTGAGCCAAAGCTAGTCTTCCTCACATGGGGCACCAAAATATGTAGGGTCCTCGCACGGGACTCGCAGGGATTTTACTCTCTACGAAACCGGGGCGCCAGTTAAACGTTGTGTAGCAGTATAACTGCAAAAAGTAATCAGTCTCATAAAATTACTATTATCAGGAATATCTAACCACAAATTTAGTATTTTAATTAATAATTAAAATAACCAATACTAATGATTAAACATACCTGAAAAACCTGAAGGTTGGAAGTTCTTCGAAAGACTGCTTTAACTCGGCTCTCATGTCTATGCGATTCCAAAACGGACACCGGGGTTTAATAAAATATATTTATTAAACAAACATACAAACACATAACAGATAAACTAACGGGAAGTTAGTAAGGAAATTTAGTTTGGTATGTGTGTGTGCGTGTGTGTGGCGCGCGCAAGCGCGCGTGTCGCTAGAGTTCTGGGTGTGGTAATGAGTTAGAGTTAGCTGTGAGAAGGGACTACTTGCGTAGTTTTACTCTATATATGCGCAAAAGACGGCGAATCAATTCACGTACATATATATGTAGCTAACCAAACACATTACAATGGTTGGATGGTAAATATTGAAACACAGATTCACAAAAACAGTTAAGACTAAACTAAACACTGGCTATGCCTGAATGTTTGTTTTCTTACTGAGTCCATACGCATTGCTGGATCCAAAAGACATGCTGTCCTTGTAGAAGCGGCGATGGTGCTGTGAATGGTGTCCGAGCGCGTTGTCGTCTGATCCGCTGGTCCTTTTCCAGGTGTAAAAGTTCGTTGCTGTTTCGTTGTTGGGCTTTATTGGGGTAAACTGATGTAGCGTTCCGCGTACAACAATTTCCACTCACTATAGGCCACGTAGTTACCGCGAGGTAACTGGGTGTGTCCGTAGGCCTGGTAGTGCGCTGTGCAGCATTCAGCCTCTGTCCGAGTCTCGGAGCAGATGAGCTGAAGCGAATGCCCAAAAAGGGTGCGTCCAAGAGAAGAAGCAGAAGAGGCAGAAGAAGCAGAAGAGAGATCCCAAGAATGTGTCTTGCTCTTATACGGGACCGTTTATTGCTCCCGCCATTACGGGATTGGCTGAACCAAGTTAGACGTCATTCGTGGTGGACGTCGCAGAATTCTCCTGTGGGAATGTGGAAGTTGTAGTCCCTACAATTGATTCCTTGTTGTCTCCTGCCCATTAGTAGCCTCCCTCTGTTATTTAAGTTCTTCCCTTTTGTTCAGCCCTTGCCAGATCGTGCCTGAAATGTTTGGTGAGAGATTCTACCCGTTTTTGCTCTGTGCCCATGTGCGCTTGATAGATCTTTGATTTTCTGTTTATGGTAGCTTTCTTAGTTAGTGTTTTGTTAATATTTTTGGATCTGCTCTTTTGGCATTTTTCTGAGTTTTGGGTTTTTGAGATCTTCGTTTCGTATTCTGAGCGACTGCCTTGTCTGATCCTGGTGGAAATAAAGAATTCTCTTTTTGCCTGCTACATCCGGTCTGCATCTGGGTCCTTGTCTGTGAGCCCTGACAGCTGCGCCTCCTGATGGGGACGCCGGGAACGAGAAGGAGATGAGTCCTCTTCAAGGTCAAGCGAATGGAAATGTCACTCAGGGGCCTGGAAACGTCTGAGGGCATGGAGTTAGACTCCCCTTCTCTATTGTCGTCTTCTCTGCCCACATCCGAGAATGGAGGATTTAGTGGCAGGGGGTACGATAGTATCCTTTACTGCCAGCCCACGGGTCATTAATTTGGGTCGTCCACAACTTCGTCTGCCCATTTCAGGAAACTGAAAGTTATTGTTAAGGAAAAATGCCCTTTTTAACATGTCACAGGTGAGCATCGTCTGATGAAACAGATCCAGTAAAAAACACAATAGCTATTCTTCTCTTTAACCTTCAAATTTATTTGCAAAGAAATGACAGAAAGTGAGAGCTTACCGGCTTTCTGATTTGAATCAGACACAGTAAGACTCTTATACACACTTTTCCTGAAGGGGGGCCTTTACCAAAACAAAAAGACATGAAGCTGGCCACGAACATGTATCAGTATTTTGTATATTCATGAATTTTTATAATTATTTACTGATTTCATTAAATTGATTTTTTTAAACACATTTTTTTTTCTTTTTCTCTTTTTCCTTAATATATACTGATTTTTGGAATCAATTTTTCTTCTGCATTAAGACATCATTGCAACGACTTTCATGAAGGGAGATTTAATTTAATGCGGTTTCCCCATCTGTCGGACTGTGTGTAGTGTTGTGGACGTGTGTGCGGTCATATGTCAGTTGTGTAATCATGACCGGGGCGACATTGGCTCAGCAGGTAAGAGCAGTGGTCTGGCAGTCGGAGGGTTGCTGGTTTGATCCCGCCTGGGTGTGTCGAATTGTCTGAGTAAGACGCCTAACCCTCAAATGCTCCCGATAAGCTGGCTGGTGCCTTGTGTGAAGCATCAATTGTATGCGATGTCATTGATGTCATTGATGTGAAGCATCAATTGTACAGTGCTTTGGATAAAGGCTCTATATAAATGCATATGCATAGAGATCAAATGCTAACCATTTACCATTTATGACCTCTTCTGCAGTCTGCGCTGATCTTGACCTGTCTCCCGGACCCAAGTCTCTCCTCGGTAAGCACTCTCTGTGAGCTGGAAGATCAGACCCGGCATGTTGATTATCACTGTGTCCTAATGATAGTGTAGCCTTGCAGGGTGATTGACATGCACTCACACATAGAGATCATTTTGGGGCACCATAGAGGCTGTCTGTAGATCTTTATCTATAACCCTCTCTGCTTTCTATGGTGTTGGGACAGCATGTACAGAGTTTTTGTAATTTTTATTTGTTACACAGCCCCATTGGTGAACACTACTGCCAACACTCCGACCCCAGACACCGGGTCTTCGTCTGGTGAGTTCTGAGCGAAAGGAAAGGAAACCGAAGGAAGGAATCTGTCTGCTGATCTCATTCAGAAATCAACCATTTAATCAATTCTTTCTATAATTTTCAGATCGTGCTGCAATTTGGTGGAGTGTAGGAGGTAATGCGAAGTTTCCTACAGCTACTATGTATGCAGGATTCAAGCTGGCAACCTCCATGTCTGTAGCAGGCAGTGCAGGGGGAAGGGGAGAGGGAACATGCCTTTTTGCACTGAACCCTTAATTCTCATGATTCCCTGTTGACAAACGTGTCCATTAACTGATCGTTCTTGTGCTCATAGGTGTCGTTATCACAGTCGGTATCGCTGTCATTATCGCTGTCATCGGAAGGAAGTGCAGAAAAAGGTACGTGGTTTCCAAAAATGATTGTTAAACTGAATTGGGGGGTGTGAGTGTGTACATTTGGTGTAACGGTGTGTACCATATGTAGTGTATGGATCAGGGGTGGGCGAAGAGGGCGGAATCCGACCCTGGGTTTCATGACAGCACCAGCTCTTAATGGCTGAACTGGCGGCTTGCGTGTGTCCTGCTAAGCTGGTGCAGCTGTGCCGTAGTCTCTTCTACCTGTGAAACTGTCCTTGTAATTCAGGGAGCCCCTCCGTTTCAAAACTTTGTGCAGACTTAATATTTTAATCCGTCATATGTTCATCTGAGATTTGAGATCAAGCATATGCACCTGCTACAGCCACAGTATGCAAGCGTTTCCTGAAGATTTTACCGTGCTCATGTAGAGGATAGAACAAGTGTGTCTTATGGAGCTGTCACAAAACTAAATCTAAGGTACATTGTTCACCCCCTGGTGCAACAGCTAAGTAAGGCAGGAAGCAAAAGCTTGCAGAGGCCACAGGAGCATAGCTACTCGGCTCTCACGCAGACCAACAGGGCCGGATTATTCCGTGTGTGAAGAGCTTTGCATCTTAAGGTTGTCCTGGATTCCAATCAATAGTCCAATGACGTCAAACTTTATCGGCACCAGCATGTATTTCACAGATGTACCCTCTTGCTTTGCTTATTCCAACTGCCGTTAACTAACTGAACCGTACTGAACTCTACATTAACCAATCAGAGGGGCGTGTGTGCATGTTCCCAAAGATGATTTGCTATTTATTTGTGTTGCCAAAGACGGGACGGGACGGGTCCTCAGAACGCTGCGCCTCCTGATGAGAACGCCGGGAACGAGTACGAGATGAGTCCTCTTCAAGGTCAAGCGAATTGAAATGTCACTCAGGGGCCTGGAAACATCTGAGGGCATGGAGTTGGACTCCCCTTCTCTATTTGGCAGAGGCTCTTATCCGGAGTGACGTACAACAAAGTGCATACCCATAACCAGGGATAAGTGCGCTGAAAGACCCTAGAGGGAAGTACACACACCTGCACAACAAAGATAAGAGCCTATTTGGATTTTTTATTTTTATTTTTTATTATTATTATTCTTTTTTAAACAAACAAACAAACAAACAAACTAAGCAAAAGTATGACCAAACCCCTGAACTAGCCAAGCACTGCTTACCTAGCCAAACTAAAAATACTGATATACAAAAAAGTAAATCACAGAAAGATAAAGATAAGTAAAGCAGAGCGCAGATGGAGAAAATCATATCTCCAGGTTCGTTACAATGCCTATAAAGGGAATCTTCAGAAATAAGAAGTGCCAGACAATCATTTTTCCCTAAGATTATAAACAATAACATTAATAACGCATGCATCCTTTTTAACACTTTTGATAAGAAATAGAAATAGAAGGCATAAGACACATAAATGTTTGATTTAGATGGAATTTTCGCTTTTAAAAGAAGACATGAATGTCATCACTCAACAAAAGTGTACTCTAAAAAATGTTGTATAGGGCTGTGCTTTTAAGTAATAGCTTGTAATGGTACTTTTGTCTTTGAATGAAAGCCTTTTACGTAGACATTTCAGGTGTTTTTTTTTAAATGCAAGTTATTAATCTCTGAAGTGGTTTCCATGTTTGGGGTCTGCACGGCTGTTGAACTTGAAGACATCAACCAATCAGTCTTTTTGAGTGACTGGAGTCTCAGGTAAAACATGTTTAAAACGTTATGTAAAAATAACGTAAAAAAAATATTGTGTACACATTATGGATGTTCCATATCCACTCTTCATGAGGACAGCTATGGGATGGGCCTCCCATTAGTTACACCGAACACGTTTTCTATTGGGCCCAGAAAACCTGAAGGGATTCAGTTGAGGCCTTTACTTGTCTTCTAGTTTCAGTGTGGTGCCTTTGATCAATGCCCCTGCAGTGACCCCTCTGGCTTGTAGCTGTATTGCATTGCTATTGCTGTCTTGAAAAAATGCTGTGAAGTGTAAAACCAATCCAGAAAACTGTCTGCTTCTCCCCAGAATATCCAGGATTTTGCTCTATCTGGCACGAAAAACATGTCACCTGTTTTCCCAGATAAAATAACGACTATGATGCAATTTAACTCAACAAAAAATCATGTTACATCTTAAACCATCTGCTTGTGCCCTTGATGTTCTACTTACCTGGTGTTTTAACAGTTTTATTTCTATTAACTGTCAGTCTGCTATTTATGGTCTTAACACATGGACAACTGAACTTCTTGCAATAATCATGAATCACCCTAATTATGTGTGTGTGTGTATATATATATATATATATATATATATATATATATATATATATATATATATATATACACCAGTGGAGGCTGGTGACTTCCAGAATTGAGGAGGCCATTTTTTTCCGCTTGCTCACTTCACTCGCGATGGAATGTTCCCTGTTCTCTTATCTGTCTTTGTGCTGGCCAAAGGCATACTATTTGGAGTGTAAGCTACAGTCAGAAAGTTCTGGCTGATGAAATTCATTGTGCAGAGCTTAGCCTTGTGCCTTCCTGAAGAAATGACATTGCTGTAAGTCTATGAGCCTGCCTGATAATTAAGCTGAGAAATGACATTTGGATGTAATATAAATGCCAAGTGAATGTGTAAAAGGCAGGAATTTTAATTATGTAGTTAAAAACATTTTTTTTTAGCTTACATTTTTCATTCTTCTACAGCTTCAACATGTAATCACCAATTTAATCAAGTTTAGCATATAAAAAAGATAAGATAACACTTTCTTTATCATATGTAGTTTTATTCAATATATTTAATATAAAATATGTAAAAATATGGTTCCAGTTGGCTTTATTTAACGTTAACGTTATCCACTAGAGGGCAGCACTCTATTCGTATTTAGAGTGAATTTCCTCACAGAGCAACAATTCAGTAATTTGATATGGAAGATTACTAAATTGACTTGTAATAAAACGAAATGGACTACATTAAAAATAAAACTGTTCAATAAATCCCAAATGGTGTCTAACATGACCTACTGAATGTCATTCTCACTCCCTAGTATCTGGAATCTGCATATCTCCAGCCCAAGATCTCAAATTGCGCTAGAATTTCGCCAACTTCCGAGGTAGTTTTAAGCAAAAGTGTTTGGCCAAATAAGCTATAAACTCCAGGGATGATAGCCAGGGGTGTTCTCTAAATTTCTGAAAAGCACAAGTTGATAGGACACTCGTAGCCACTATGGCGAGTGTTTGTTTGACTGAAGTGACTAGCGAATTCTCAAAATGGCTTCTGTGTTGAATAGGAAAGGAAAGGATAGTTGATTGCAAATGAACCAGTAGCATGTGATTGGACGAACAAAATGTCAATCTTTCAGCCCTGGACACAATGCATGGTGAGGCCAGGCCTCCGTTGCCCACCCATTTTCAGTGATCTGGCCAATCACATATTGGCATGAAAAAAAATGCATTACATTGACTTCTATGAAAAGCTAATTTCCTACCTCCCTTAATACAAACTGATAGGGAAATCTGGCCTGTTGCTTTACAATTGCAATATTGGGTTTTAGCCATGGGAAAATTTAGATTTATGAACAAAACTAAAATAATATGAATATAAAAAATAAAAAATATGTTTTTTGTTAAAATAAATAAATAAAATAAATATATTTATTGTTTTTTTTAAATCTCTCTCTTCTCTCAAATTATTGGGGAGGCCAGGCCTCCTCCACCTCTATGGAGGAGCCTCCACTGATATATACATATATACAACCTACACACACGCATATATATATATGTGTGTTTGTAGGTTGATTAGGGTGTTTTAACTCCCAAGTGTTCAGAATTCACAGAACTGAGCATTATGCAGGGGCACTGATCTGTTAAAATGGCTGGTTTGAGCAAAACATTCAAATGAATCCTCACTTTTTTTACACTTGTCATGCCAAAAAGGCATTTTGAATTTGAAAATTGTGTGCAGTGTTATTAATGTTTGCCATATTATTCTCATTTATTTTAATATATACATGATGTTCTCGGTTCTAACCAACATTGCTTATGAAATGGGATGTGACAGTTTGAGCCAGATGGGCAGGCCAGGAAGTTCCCACTCCTTGCAAAGTTCCTGCTTGCAATGAGGAGGAAGAGAGCAGGGTTCACTGAATGAGGTGCTTGCAATGAGGAGGCAGAGAGCAGGTTTCACTGAATGAGGTGCTTGCAATGAGGAGGCAGAGAGCAGGTTTCACTGAATGAGGTGCTTGCAATGAGGAGGAAGAGAGCAGGTTTCACTGAATGAGGTGCTTGCAATGAGGAGGAAGAGAGCAGGTTTCACTGAATGAGGTGCTTGCAATGAGGAGGAAGAGAGCAGGTTTCACTGAATGAGGTGCTTGCAATGAGGAGGAAGTGAGCAGGTTTCACTGAATGAGGTGCTTGCAATGAGGAGGAAGAGATCTTCCACACTGGGAGCAGAACACACACATTTTGTGTGTGCGTGTGTGTGTCTGAGACTAGCGGGACACTAACCACAGTACTGTACTCAGAGCCCCATTAACACACATGGATTTGTATATAATTACATGTAATCATTTTTAATATGAATAATGCATGGATTATCACATTATCAGTGTGCCAACCAACCCCACTCACATAGGGACCCACCCATATTATGTTACTGAGCTAACATCACTTATCACAGACTTTCAAATCTTATCTCAAAGCTGATAGGTGTAGCTGATTCCTATCTCTACTAAATGGAAGTAAGTAGGCAATGCTGATATTTCCATCCATGACAGTTTTATGATGTTTAGTGACTAAGGCAATACATTCAAATGTATTGAATTCACTGCTAAATACAAATGCATTAATTCCACGATTTAACCATTCTAATCGGGTATATATGATAAGTTAAAAACACGAACAAAGTCGCCACACAAACCCAGTTTACTGTTCTTTTCTGGGTGTGACGTGTTGTGCACCGTTTCACAACTCAGCAAAGCAAAGCAACAGCTTACGCACCTTTATCACAAAAAGTCATTAAGCAAAAGTATTATGCATGCGCACTTGAACCTGTCCAACGACTGGACCAAAGTAGCTATTAGCCTCACAAGGTCTTTATCACGCTAATTGAACATTAATGACTCGTTTCATACACGACAATATGATAATGCGATTGTATAACACATTTTACCGTTATATTTGAATTAAATTCGGTCCCTCATTTTGGCTTCATTGACCCATGTCATAGCCTGCCTTCTGCTGCACCACTAACTCGCTGCATTCGTGTTACAAAAAGGGCATCCTATAAACAATCTTGTCAACATCACCTTCGAAACACCCATTTGTTATATATTGCGATTACATTTAGTAATGTAACGCGCCGTTTCTTTTATACTCACACATACACAATACGCAGGCCAAGGCGGCTTATTAAATTCTCTCCTTTTTCTTCAACTATGGGCCTCGTTGAACAGCTAGGGGTGGGGCTGGCCGTTAACCCTGGCCAAAGGGCTAAGCTGTACCTTGACTAATAAAATAAGATAAAGATCTTGCTAAGTGCAGTCGTCAAGCTAAAACATTATAATACCAAATTAGAACAGAAGAGAGCAATCGGAGCGGCTCAAGGCAGATAACGTGGAACACTTATCCGGCACCCCGCAGAATTCAGTCTCTGATCACGTCTTATAATCTTCGCAGCCACTTTTCGGAAACGGCAGAGCCCTTAGCCGTCTGCAGTCCCAGCGCACACACCGCCCACCTCACACAGGAGCCCCGCTTTTATTTATACAATCGTTCACAATCGGAATGCGGGCAACTTACTACGGCATTTAGTAGAAATACCAAATCACCATAGCAATAGATCAATAGGCCTAATTTAATGTGTATGCACATAACATTCACGGTGGGTTTACTGAATCGTGCCAGAAGAACTATCTCTGGAAAACAGACCAAACTAAATTATGCCAGAACAGATCTATATGGAACTACTCAGAAAAACTCGTATTACAATTTAACATCGAAGTCAACCGCAGAATGTCAGTATTGTGTATGGGATCGGATTTTGACAGCCACAGTTAGACCTAATCGTCACAATGACCATTCCACCTCGACCTCTGTTTATGTGTTAGCCACTGATTCCCATTGCATCACAACGTAAAGCAGAATATTTAATAAAGCTCCGCAATATATTTACGACACTTGGGGGAAATATTCGCATATTTCGGCTGGAACTTTCGATGTCGGAACAAACAGAAAGCCATGGCTATTCAGAGTATTTGCGCTGCCCGTCCCTTCACGTGAATTCTCTCCGTTTTAACATTAAATTGAGCGACCAGATTAGCCTACCAGATATCTCGAATTCATTTAACGGCTCGTCAAAATGCAAGATATCTCTAATTGCATTTTGACATGTAGCCTAAGATTGATGCACTTTTGCCCATAAGTTAAATGAAACCTCCAATCTATCTAAAACGTGAATTCCAGACATCTAGTTAAATTATAACAAGTCTTTACTCAAATTTGAGATATCTCCACTTTCATTCTGACTGGTCGTAATTGCAATTAAATATAGGCCCATCGTTAATTCCTCATGATTAAAGATATATCTAAATACTCTTCTTTTTTTTTTTAAAGATATTTTTTAGGCCTTTTTTCAGCTTTATTGGACAGTATACAGTATAGAGAGACAGGAAGAATGGGAGCGAGAGAGAGGGGAAGACATGCGACAAATGTCAGACGGCAGGAATACACCCTGGACAGGTCGCCAGTCTATCGCAGGGCACACACACCATTCACTCACACACCCATACCTACGGGCAATTTAGACTCTCCAATCAGTCTAACGTGCATGTCTTTGGACTGTGGGAGGAAACCGGAGTACCCGGAGGAAACCCACGCAGACACGGGGAGAACATGCAAACTCCGCACAGAGAGGCCCCGGCCGACGGGGATTCGAACCCAGGACCTCCTTGCTGTGAGGCGAAACTAAGATATTATTAGTCGAAATACAGTTGTACATATTTTGAACTGGAGAAAAACTAAAGTGTAGATATCTTGAATTTGAGTTACGACTAATCATAACTAATTTAAACAGAGATAGCCTATCTGGAGTTCACATTTTAGACAGTCAAAACTGAATTGTAGATATAGCCTACCTTTTTTTTATTAAAGATATTTTTTTTAGGCCTTTTTCAGCTTTATTGGACAGTATATAGTATAGAGAGACAGGAAGAATGGGAGCGAGAGAAAGGGGAAGACATGCGACAAATGTCGGATTTGAACCGCCGACGTCACGGCTCACAATGAGCATGCGGTCAGTGCTCTACAGGCTGCGCCACCGAGACACCCTGATATAACCTACCTTTAATTGGAGGTTCCCGTAAATATATCTTTAATTGGAGTGACGTCAATCTTATACGTGCTAATGCAATTAGAGACATCTTAAATTAGTATTTTGACGAGACAAAATGCACTTGCAGATAACTTGTATTTTTGTTTGAAGAAAGGGGCTGAGAGCTGGAGGGAGAGAACAGGGAAAGCAGTTGTGCAGCCTGATATAAGCCTGTGTCCTCTTTTCCAGGCCACATCTGTCCAAACTGCAGGGGGTCATCTATGCCCCCAACAACGCTGCCCCATTTGACTTGGGCTCCGCCCTCAGGGGACCCAGGGGGGAGGGGCCCAGCTCTCCCCCCAAGCCCATAAGCATGGCGGTGAGCAGTGTCGCCCGCGAGGCCTTCACCCACTGCACCCAGTATCAGGCCTCCTTCAGGTCTACCAGCACACCTGCCAAGCCTACGACCCACCCAAGGTGGGTATGGGTTTCCTCACCTCCTACTCCCGCGACTACCTGCCCTGGGGTGTTCAGACCTCCTTCTCCCACGACTACCTGCCCTGGGGTGTTCAGACCTCCTTCTCCCTCGACTACCTGCCCTGGGGCGTTCAGACGCGCCCCCCCCATCCATCAGCGGGAGGAGTTAGTCAGGCCCACCAGACCCTTCTACCACATGACCGCCTACCAGGCAGATTTCACGCCCAAGATGGCCACGCCCACCTGCACCAGGCCATTGGAGAGGAGACAGGAGCAGCAACATGCCTGGGCCCTGAAAAAAACATCTGTTTAAACAGAAACAGTGGCACGCTGATCATCCTGTTGCAACCCGGGGGCAGACTGACGGAGTAGTACGGGTTTCTCCGATGGCGTCTGAGAAGGCGTTCTGTGGGCTTTAAAAGTCACTCAGACCCCTAATCGGGATTAAAACTCTCACTCAGATTTAATTCAACAATTCATATGCAACACTTCTTCGTAAAGTTTCTGTTATGCCTTTTGTCCTCGTCATCGTTGTCATTTGATTATCTTTTCTCTAATATCAGGATTTCCCACAACATGGTATTTTGGGACTTTAAAACTCTTGCTCAGATTTAACTAATCCAATATTTCATATGCAACACTTCCTTGGTAGGTTTCTATTATGCCTTTTGTCCACGTCATTGTTGTCATTTGATGGTATAATATTGATGACGATAAGGGGTGGCCTGTAGCGTAGTGGTTCAGGTAAATGACTGGGACACACAAAGTCGGTGGTTTGAGCCCTGGTGTAGCCACCATAAGATCCGCACAGCCGTTGGGCCCTTGAGCAAGGCCCTTAACCCTGCATTGCTCCAGGGGAGGATTGTCTCCTGCTTAGTTGAATCAAGTTGCTCTGGATAAGAGCATCTGCCAAATGCCATGTAAATGTAATATACACTCAGTGAGCACTTTATTAGACGTATTAAGTCTTCTGCTGCAGTAGCCTATGCACTTATAGGTTTGACGCGTTGTGTGTTCAGAGATTCTCTTCTGCATACCACTGTTATAATGTGTGTGGTTATTTGTGTTACTGTCACCTTCCTGTCAGCTTTGACCAGTCTGGCCCTTCTCCTCTGACCTCTCATTAACAACACATTTCTGCCTGCAGAACTGCTGCTCACTGGATATTTTTTGTTTTTCGCACCATTCTCTGCAAACTCTAGAGACTGTTGTGCGTGAAAATCTCAGGACATCAACAGTTACAGAAATACTAAAAACAGCCCTTCCATCACCAACAATCATGCCACGTTTGAAATCAGTGAGATCACATGTTCTCCCCATTCTGATTTTTTTGAAATTTACTGAAGCTCCTGACCCCTATCTACATGACTGTATGCATTGCACTGCTGCCACACAATTGGCTGATTAGATAACCACATGAATACCTACGTGTAATAAAGTAAAGATGTTCCTAATAAGAGTGTATTAGGCAAAATCCATATGCTAGGCTTTTTAAAAATCAGTAAATCAACTCGCAGACCACTTGGAATCATTCACGGACCAGTGGTGTGCAGACGACAGTTTGAGAACCGCTGGTGTAGGAGTAAAAGTCACCGATTTTTACACTTGCCCATTTTATTTTTTCTTACTTTCTTATAATCTGTATCGTGTCACTGATGTTACATTTTACCAATAAAATTATCCAATAAAAATATTGACTCTGGGTCATTTCTTGCTCATTTCTCAGCTGCCAGCAAAATGGCCGACTACACACCTCTGTTTGGCTGGATACTTTTAGACATATATTTATTTTAATTGTATTTTTTTAGCTAAAATTATGTCAACAAAATATTTTTTCTCCCCACTGCCAACACCCCTAGCTGGCTACTTTACTCACCTGGCAGGCTACTGAAAGATTTGGGGAACACTACTATGGTATGGCAAGAGAGAGATGCGGAGAGATGGAAAGAGAGGGAAAAGGCTTAAGAAGCTATGGCAACTTTGAAGAGAACATTTGGCTTAGTACCAATCCAATCCAAAAGTAAAACAGTCACATATTGATTCCATCAATGTTCAATCCCCTATCAGTCCATAGCACTTTACAAAATCTATTGGGGTCTTTTAAAACGCAGGGAAACTTGTATACCCCCACACAGCCAGGTGGGGCCGTTTCGCCATTTATTCACCTCGCATTTTCAAACTGATATGAAATCTCATTTTGGTAGCAGCTGATGTCAGTTCATGTCAAATGACTTAACACTGTCATCACTTTTTTTTAGGTAAATGTTATGACCGATGTTATGTCACATGTTGACAGCTTATGTCACCTGCCAAATTTAGGCCCTGTTGCTCGCTGAAGGCTGTTATAAACGGTCAGGTACTTTATGACACTACCACGAGCATAAGGAAATGCCATACATAAACTATCTTGACAGTTTATGACAAACAATGTGACAATGTCATGATCCATGAAACTGTGGAAGCCATAACATGCAGGACGACACCATACGTCTCTGATCCTTATAATACAGGTAGGAACATTGTCTCGATAGCTATTTTTATTGTGTGAAACACGATTAGCCAAAAAGTGGCCCAATTCACCCTAATTGTCTGTCAACAAGATTGGTTGAGTTTTCAGTGAATGTGGGGTCTGCCCGTTCCCAATACCCCTGAGCAGTGGCGGCTGTAGACATTTTTGTCGAGGGGATAAATCTACATTTACTAAATCTAATTGCATGCGTAGAATTACTAGTATCACAAGAACTAAAGTTAAGAAAGAAGGTAAAACGCAAGGTGGCTACACAAAGGAAAAGTTAAACACACTAGATTTTTTCATATAAAAAAAAAAAAGGTTAGGTTGCAAACCAAGACGCCAAAAAGTTTTGCTGTATTAATTAACCGTGGCAATTAAAGGCTTCCAAGCGTGTTGTACGTGTAATGTTTGCATTGTAAACAAGGTCGTAGCCTATTCATATTACGAAACCTATAGGCTATGTACAAAGTTTTTTTTCTTTCACGTAGACCGTTTATTATGTGTATTTTTACGGGACTTCAATTCTCTAGAATAAAGTTAAATAGAAAGTAAATTCCACGTTCATGGGGTTCGTGTAAATGTAGGCTACGGTATGACTTTGGCAATTTATGGAGCACAGGAGCAGCAGTTGATGAAGATGAGTGGCAGTTTATGAACTCATATCAAGGTAAGGATGCTGTAAGTTTCCACTAAAGTGTTGTATTGCTTTAAACGCAACCACACGGCCCCCTGCTCCCCTAGCAGTTACCATGGGTACCAAATAAACACGGTGAACTAGTTAGTGAACGAAGAGCCGAATGAGCCATTGAACGAGTGAGCCAAAAGAACCATTGAACGAACAAGCCATGAATGGTTGGTCTGGTGTTGAATTGAAAGTACAGCGCAGTTCAGCTGTAGGGCAAAACGTTAATGCCGTCTGCAGGCATTCTGTGGACCAGCTGAATACTTTGGGTATCACAGACAATATTTAGCTAAATCATGTTGTCTTTTAATTTTCTGTAATATAGTCAGCTAGGTGGGGCCGCGGTGGTGCACAACTAAAGTAACGGACCTTGATGCTGGCATCAGTTTGTTGCAGTTGCACACCGAGGACCAGGGTTCGATTCCCAGTCCTGCCAAAAAGCCGAGTTTGGCCAACTCTCATGGAGCGGCATAATTGGCTCGCTGCTCCAAGGGAGGGACTTGGCAGGGTTAGTAGGATCGCCGCATACAACAGCGCCCCAGGTGCCTCGGAGTAATGGTCATGAGCTAAGAGACGAGATGGCTTGGAGAAGGCATGTTGTTCTCAGGGTTGCCAGATCCTACTGGGCCGCCGAGCAAAACGTGGTCGTAAGCGGTGTATCCCCAGCTAAAACACCAATTGAATTAGAGTACAATTGGCTATGTAATTGGGAGAAAAAGGGAATAAATCAGAAATAAAATTGTATAATATATATATATATATATATAGTCAGCTAGGCTATGCAATAAATGTGATCAATGGCTGCAAAATAAATGTAGCTAGCTCAGGCTGCAATAATACACTGCTCAAAAAAATTAAGGGAATGCTTAATCATCACAGTGTAACACCAAGTCAGGAATATCAATCTGTCCATTGAGGAAGCACAAGCACAAGTGATTGTAAATCAATTTCACCTGCTTTGGTGCAAATGAAAGTGACATCAGGTGCAATGGAGATGCAAAAGCAAGACAACCCCCAAAGAGGTAATGGTTTTGCATGTGGTGGCCACAGACAATTGCTCTCTCCTTATCCTTCCTGACTGATTCTTCTCTAGTTTTGCATTCTGCTAGTGTCTTTGTCACTACTGGTAGCATGAGACAGTACCTGTAGCCCAATCAGTTTGCACAGGTAGTCCAGCTCCTCCAGGATGGCACATCCATACAGAAGGTTTGCTGTGTCTCCCAGCACCGTCTCAGGAGCATAGAGGAGATGCCAGGAGACCGGCCGTTATACAAGGAGAGCTGGACAGGGCCGTAGAAGGGCATCAACCCAGCACCAGGACTGGAATCTGCTCCTTTGTGTGAGAAGGAACAGGAGGAGCTCTGCCCTGTTCTCTTCACAGATGAGAGCAGGTTCACACTGAGCACATGTGATAGTCAGGCGTGATAGTCTGGAGACGCTGTGGTGAACGTTATGCTGCCTGTAACATCATCCAGCATGACCAGTTTGGCAGTGGGTCAGTGATGGTCTGGGGAGACATACCCTTGGAGGGTCACACAGACCTCCATGTCATAGCCAACGGTACCCTGACTGCTGTTAGGTACCAGGTTGAAATCCTCAGATGGATTGTCAGACCTTACACTGGTGCAGTGGGCCCTGGGTTCCTTAAAGACCTGGACCTCAATGCAGACAGCCTGCCAACTCAACGCAGACTTGGACTCAACTGGGACCTTCAAAAGAATAGCTTCCACTTCAAAGTCTCTGATAAGGTAAGACCTTTCACACAACAAAAAGTATTTTGTCAACCACTAACAGCCTTTATGATCCTGTAGACTTTGTTGCACCTGTCACAATACAGAGAAAATCCACTGCAGAGAACGACGACTGGGACTCTCTATTGTCCCAAGAAATGGAGGAGGCATGGACATCTTGGAGATGATCTTTGAAGGATTTGTCAAGTATTTCTATCTCCAGACCATACAAAACCTTTCACCTTCAGAAGCTGCCAAGAGAGAATTGTGTGTCTTCACCGATGCATCAGCTAAAGCTATTGCTGCAATGGCTTATCTAAAGCTTACTGACAGTGACGGGACCAACCATGTGGGCTTCGTCATGGCCAAAGCTAAACTGACTCCGCGTCCAGAACACACAATACCAAGGCTGGAACTCTGTGCAGCTGTACTGGCGGTAGAGTTAGCAGACTTAATCTCAACAGAGCTAGACCTTCAGATCGATGCTCCAACTTTCTACGTGGACAGCAAAGTGGTCCTAAGGTACATATGCAATGAGAGCAGACATTTTTTTGTTTACATAAGTAGGGGGGCGGCCAATGCCAATAATGTAATGTAACATAAGCAACAGAGTCCAGCGCATCAGAAGATCCACCCATCCCAATCAGTGGAACCTTGTACCCACAAATTAGAATCTGGCAGATCATGTCACCCGATCTGTCATTGCAAACCATTTAACAGAAATCTTAACAGAAACGTGGCTCTCACAAGAGAACACGGCCACCCCAGCCGCCCTTTCCTCTGCCTTCTCTTTTTCCCACACACCCAGAACCTCTGGCAGAGGAGGTGGCACAGGTCTCTTAATCTCATCCTCATGGAGATCTAGTGTCTTCTCCTCATCCTTCTCCTTCTCCTCTTTTTAATTTCATGTGCTTTCTGTTACTTTCCCTTGCAAACTCCTTATTATTTTTGTTTATCGCCCCCGGGTCCTCTGGGGAGCTTCTTGGATGAGATGGACATCATCCTTAGCTCCTCACCAGACAATGGCACTCCCCTGATCCTCCTGGGTGACTTCAACCTGAACTCAGAGTCCACCCAGTCTACCTTTCTCTCTCTCCTTTCTTCTTTTGACCTTACCCTCACACTTTCCCCTCCCACCCACAAAGCAGGCAACCTTCTTGACCTGGTCTTCACAAGGAGCTGCACAACAACAAACCTCTCTGTAACACCACTCCATATATCTGACCGCTCCTTCATCTCTTTTTCTCCTCCACTCTCCTCTAACACCCATCCATCTCTCCCACCATCCACTGTCACCTGTCAGCGTAAACTACGCCACCTGTCTACCTCCACCCTCTCGTCTGCAATCCTCTCCTCCCTACCATCTGCAAAGTCTTTCTCTCAACTGTCTCCCGACGATGCTGCTACAACCCTCATGTCCCCCCTTCCTTTGACTCTCTGTGTCCCCTCACCACCAAACTAGCCCCCCCAGTCCTTGGCTTTCTGATGCTCTATGAGCTGTCCAAACCAAACTGTGGGCAACGGAGAGAAAATGGAAAAGGTCCTGTCTCCCCAGTGATATAGCTTCCTTCCATGCCCTCCTATCATCTTTCTATTCCTCTGTCTCTCTAGCTAAATCTTCCTTCTTTCACTCTAAAATTAATGTGGCTCTGATCCCCACAAACTGCTTTCAACCTTCTCTTCTCGCCCCCCCTCCCCCCCCACCTCCCTCATCACTCACACCTGATGACTTTGTCTCCTTCTTTGAGAAGAAGGTAGATGCCATTCGCAATTCCTTCTGAGACCGCCCTGCTCGCGGTCACTGAGGCTCTCCACTCTGCTAAAGCCAAATCCCTCTCCTCTGTCCTCATCTTCCTCGAACCGTTGGCCACCTTTGATACAGTCAACCATGAGATTCTGCTCTCAGCTTTTCTTACCATTCTTACACTGATGACACCCAACTCTTTCTTTCCTTTCCCCCAATACTCAGGTCACCACACCGATCTCTACCTGCTGATATCTCTGCGTGGATGACTTCCCACCAGCTTAACCTTGCCAAGGCTGAGCTTCTCTACATCCCTGCTAAGTCCTCTCCGACAATTGACCTCTCACTGATTGAGGACTTTGTAGTATCCTCCTGCTATACGGCCAAGAATCTTGGGGTGACTCTTGATAACCACCTCATCCTGGCTCCACATGTATCCTCCACTGCCAGAACCTGCAGGTTCTTCCTCTACAATATTTGTGGTATCCGTCATCTCCTGATGGAGAAAGACACCCAGCTCCTAGTCCAGGTGCTCGTCATTTCCCACCTGGATTACTGCAACTCCCTCCTAGCTGGTCTCCCAGCTTGTGCCATCAAGCCCCTCCAGCTGGTCCAGAATACTGCAGCCTGCCTGATCGCCAGTCAGCTCAGGTTGGCTCATGTCACCCCACTCCTCATTGACCTCCACTTGCTTCCTATTGCCGCATGCATCCACTTTAAGGCCCTAGTGTTGGCATTTTAGGCTGCTAAGGGGACTGCCCCACTTTACATCCAATCCTTAATCACTCCCTACTCCCCAGCTAGACCACTCCGGTCTGCCAGCTCTGGTCGCCTTATGGTTCCCTCACTACGAGCACCTGGCGGTCGAGCTGCATGTTCATGCCTGTTTTCCGTTCTGGTTCCTTAGTGGTGGAATGACTTGCCTACCACTGTCAGGACAGCAGAATCACTCCGCCTATTTTGACGCAGACTAAAAACACACCTTTTCAAACTGTAGCTTAGTCCTTTAACTTGTGGAAGAACCTATGCATTTGTAAGTTGCTTTGGATTAAAAGCATCTGCCAAATGACTAAAATGTAAATGTAAATAAATTTGATGCACACCAACTGGTTCACTGGTCCCGGATTTCTGTACAAACCTGAGCAGAGTCCGCCAAAGAACAGCTACGATCTCGTCGATCCTCAGTCAGACCCAGACATTTGTCCTGTGGTGTCTACCTTGACCACTGCAACAGACCCTAACCAGCTGAGTTCTCTAGGTTTTCTTCTTGGAAGTCACTAACATGTGCTATCACTGCACTTTTGCACATTGCTCATTTTTTCAACAAAACCTCACAGAGCAGCCCTTGCAAAGGTTGGCATCAATGTGAATCACAATGCAAGGTGCAGGAGTCTCAACAAGTCCAGAACAGCATCATTCAAACAGTACAAAAGGACATCTATGCTGATAAGATCAGGTGCAGTCAAAAGCATGAAAGGATTCCCAAGAGCAGTCCTCTTAAGAATCTGGATCCCTTCATCAACGACCATGGGCTTCTGAGAGTCGGCAGCCACCTTCATGACTCAAGCCTCAGTCAAAAAGAAAATAACTCTTTGATCATCCCAGGCAATCACCACATTGGAGCCTTGATGGTAAAACATCATCATGAGCGGACTCACCACCAAGGTCGTTTCTACACAGAAGGAGTTGTACGTACTACTAGTTGGTGGTAAGAGAAAAGTGAGCAGCATCATCCACCAATGTGTTATCTCCAGAAGGGACCCCAACGACCCATTCATACTCACTCCAGCTGAAAATGGCAGGCAAGCCAGCCAGACATTAAGTCAGGGACTGTTGCTATCCTCAAGAACAGCCAAGCACCAAGGAATGAATGTCCTCTTGGAATGGTAACTCAGTCTTCCTTAGTAAAGATGGGATGGTCCGAAAGGTTGAAGTAAAGGTCACAAGACCACAAGGGACTAAACTGTCTCTTAGGCCTGTTGCAGAGATAGTGCTCCTCCTTCCACCAGAGACATAGTAAAAGTATATGTTGTTGAGTGGCGTTTAATCACGCCAGTCAGGGAATGTATTTGGGTGGCCTGTAGCGTAGGGGTTAAGGTACATGACTGGGACCCGCAAGGTTGGTGGTTCGATCCCCGGTGTAGCCACAATAAGATCCGCGCAGCTGTTGGACCCTTGAGCAAGGCCCTTAACCCTGCATTGCTCCAGGGGAGGATTATCTCCTGCTTAGTCTAATCAACTGTACGTCACTCTGGATCAGAGCAATTTCCAAATGCCATGAATGTAATGTAATTTGGGTAATTACGTTTGTTTAAGGTAAATGTGTTTTTGACACCATCTAGTGGTGAGCAATGAGAACAGAGAGGAATAATGAGTATCATGTGACTTCCCATGAGCCATTAGTCAGGAAGTGAAGTGTTAATGGCGTGGATATTTAAACGGGTGGTCAGTTCAATCAAGCAAATATCTGCAAACATCTTCAGCCTTCTGTTGCATTGTTGGTACGAAATCATATGTTTATGTTTCATCTACAATCATAATTCTTTATTTCAAAGAAATGTGTTACGTTATGTTGATTTTGATGTGATAAGTTACTGAGCTATCTGTGTTAGCCAAATTCATGGCATAGCTAACTTCTACAGTTATAAATATTGCATAAGGATATAAATACTAATAATTAAGAACTTGCTATGAATGCATGATAGTGATTGTTAAAATACATGCGAGTGATTGTAAAAGACAATACATTTTCACCAACATTTTTAAAATAAGTAATATATTAGGACCTCTTTTTGACAAACATGGTGGTGTATAATCATCACTGTGCACTACTGTATTTACAGTTATGTACAAGCATTCACAAGAAGCATTGTGTTATGATTTGCTCGCAGTTTCACCCTGCCCATTATGTCAATAAATCTGTGGACAATGAAATAACTGTCTCCAGAGTCTTGATGGAGGGAAGGCGTTTAGCTGACTGCCAAGTGATATATAGTTCATATACCGAGGGCAGCACAAACGGAGCCAAAAGATCCGGCTCACTTACATGAATGAACGTTCCCATCACTAATCTAGACTTGAGTTCCTAACACCAAATTAGCTCACGATGTTCTGAATAGTGCTAATTTAATAACGAATAAATAAAAAATTACTTCCAGGTCAGCTTTGGTTTTTGTGTGTGTAAAGTCAAATTCATTCCGTTTCAGCACAGTGACATGATGATGGTGATCCCCTGTGACAGTTTGGTGGGGAAGCTGTTGCGAACAAAATACTAGAAATACTAGTAGTATAAAAAGGTATAAGGACTCCAGAAACACCGAACATTTTCTTAGGGTTTTTATTGGGGCTCAAAACAAAAGGTATAAAGTTGAGCGTGCCATATGGCACTCTTGGGACTGAAAGGGTTAAGGACGGCAGAAACATGAATGAAACGCCAAACATTTTCCCGCTGACCAATAGTGTCACTAGATCTCATCTTGAACCTGATTAAACTTAATATTCTCTTAATATTCCTACACTCAGTGACCACTTTATTATGTAGACCTGTATACCAGCTTGTTCATGCAAATATTTCATCAGCCAATCATGTGGCAGCAACTAAATGCATAAAAGCATTCTGAAGTGGTCAAGAGGTTCAGCTGTTTTTCAGACCAAATGTCAGAATGGGGGGAAAAAATGTGATCTAAGTGACTTTGACCATGGAATGATTGTTGGAGCCTGACAGGGTGGTTTCAATATCTTAGAAACAGCTGATTTTGTGGGAAGTCTGAAGTCCAGGAAGCTCCTGACAACTGTCAGTCAGAGCCTGGATTACACCATTTGCCCCAAGAGGATATGGAAGTCCTGCAAAAGGAAGTTCTGTGCCCTGCCACCCTCAAGGACAGGACTGTGGGGCAGAAGAAGCTGTTTTCCAGGAATTGGCAGAACGCAAAGCCCATGTGGACTGTCTGTAAGCAAATGCACAGGACATTTCAAGTATATTTTGCCTGAATGCTGTTTGCTGTTTGCTGTTTGTGGGTAGGCATGCATATCAATTATGATTCTCAATGACTGACATTGAAATACAACTTTTATTTTTCTACAGACATCGTCCTCCTTTTCCTGTTATCTACCACTAGCTCCAATCTGATCCCTGCAAGTAAGTGTAATCCTTCTCCCTCCAAGAAGAGTTCTTATCTGCACAAGATCACAAGCAGCCAGTTTCACGGACACTGATTGAGCCTAGTCCTAGACTCATTTCTATTTTGAATGGAGATTCTCTATACAAAGCAACAATTTAGCCCAGGACTAAACTTCATCTGTGTTCCCTAAAAACCGGTCAATTTGTCATGTTTCATGCTTGTCACATCATGTTTCATGTTTAGTCATAGTTAGTCCACCCAGGCGGTTCGATCTTCCCTGGGTGTGTTGAAGTGTCCCTGAGCAAAACGCCTAACCCCCAAATGCTCCCGACGAGCTGGTTGGTGCTTGCGTGGCAGCCAATCCCCGTTGGTCTGTGTGTGTGTGTGTGTGTGCAAATGGGTGAATGAGAAGCATTGATTGCACAGTGCTTTGGATAAAGGCGCAATATAAATGCACACACATAGGGATCAATTGCTAACCATTTACCATTTCTGACCTCTTCTGCAGCCTGCCCTGGTCTTGACCTGTCTCTCCCCGGTAAGCACTCTCTGTGAGCTGGAAGATCAGACCCGGCATGCTGATTATCACTCACACTGTAGCCTAATGATAGTGTGGCCTTGCAGGGTGATTGACATGCATGCACTCACACATAGAGATAATTTTGGGGCACCATAGAGGCTGTCTGTAGATCTTTATCTATAACCCTCTCTGCTTTCCACGGTGTTGGGACAGCATGTACAGAGTTTTTATTTTTGTCATTTTTATTTGTTACACAGCCCCATTGGTGAACACTACCGCCCGCACCACGACCCCAGACACTGGGCCTGCATCTGGTGAGTTCTGAGCGAAAGGAAAGGAAACTGAAGGAATCTGTCTGCTGATCTCATTCAGAAATCAACCATTTCATCTATTCTTTCTATCATTTTCAGATCTCGCTGCAATTTGGTACAGTTTAGGAGGTAATGTGAAGTTTCCTACCGCTACTGTGTATGCAGGATTCAAACTGGCAACCTCCATGTCTGTAGCAGGCAGTGCAGGGGGGAGGGGAGAGGGAACATGCCTTGCACTGAACCCTTAGTTATGATTCTTATGATTCCCGTTTTACAAAGGTGTCCATTAAATTATCGTTCTTGTGCTTATAGGTGTTGCCATCGGTGTCTTTATCATTATCATTATGGTACGGAAGTATGGAAAAAGGTACGTGGTTTCCAAAAAGAATTGTTAAACTGAATTGTGGGGTGTGAGTGTGTACATTTGGTGTAATGGTGTGTACTATATGTAGTGTATGGATCAGGGGTGGGTAAAGAGGGCGGAATCCGACCCTGGGTTTCATGACAACACCAGCTCTTAATGACTGAACTGGCCGCTTGCGTGTGTCCTGCTAAGCTGGTGCAGCTGTGCCGTAGTCTGTTCTACAAGTGAAACTGTCCATGTAATGCAGGCAGCCCCTACGTTTCACAACTTTGTTGTGACTTAATATTTTAATCTGTCAAATCTGAGATTTGAGGTCAAGTATACGCACCTGCTACAGCCACAGTATGCAAACATTTCCTGAAGATTTTACCGTGCTCGTGTAGGGGATAGAACAAGTGTGTCTAATGGAGCGGCCACAAAACTAAGTCTCAGGTACATTGTGCACCCCTGGTGCAACAGCTGATTAAGGCAGGAAGCAAAAGCCTGTAGAGGCCACAGGAGCATAGCGCAGACCAACAGGGCCGGATTATTCCGTGTGTGAAGAGCTTTGCGTCTTAAGGTTGTCTTGGATTCCAATCAATAGTCCAATGATGTCAAACTTTAACTGCACCAGCATGTATTTCACAGATGTACCCTCTTTCTTTGCTTATTCTAACTGCAGTTAACTCCGTCTAGCCTAACTAAACCGTACTGAACTCTACATTAACCAATCAGAGGGGAGTGTGTGCATGTTCCCAAAGATGATTTGCTATTTATTTGTCAGTTTACAGAAAATGTAATTTTGGGGGGATGGGACGGGTCGTGCTCAGAACGCTGCGCCTCCTGATGGGAACCTGGAAAAGTCTGGGGGCATGGAGTTGGACTCCCCTTCTCTGCCCACATCCGAGAATAGAGGATTTAGTGGCAGGGGGTACGATAGTATCCTTTACTGCCAGCCCACGGGTCATTAATTTGGGTTGTCCACAACTTAGTCTGCCCATTTCAGGAAGCTGAAAGTAATCTTCTCTGCACAAAAGTTATTTGGGAATATGTAAGAAATCACGTGGGGCTCACCACCTGCAGGGGGTCAGTATCGGAGTCGTTTGCCAAACGGGCAGTAGGCAAAAGCGGGGATCTGGGCGTGCTGATCCTCGGCATCGCAGACTGGTTCTGGGGACGTGGAACGTCACCTCTCTGGTGGGGAAGGAACCGGAGCTAGTGCGGGAGGCGGAGCGGTGCCAACTAGATATAGTTGGGCTCACCTCCACACACAGCACTGGTTCCGGAACCAAACTCCTGGAGAGGGGCTGGACTCTGTTCTTTTCTGGAGTTGCTTAGGGTGAGAGGCGCCGGGCGGGTGTGCGGATACTCACAAGCCACCGGCTGAGCGCCACTGTGTTGTGTTCTACCTGGGGAACGAGAGGGTCGCCTCTCTGCGACTACCTGTCGCTGGGGGGGAAAGCTCTGACTGTCGTTTGTGCTTATGCACCAAACGGCAGTTCAGAGTATCCAGCCTTCTTGGAGTCACTGGGCGGCATCCTGGAAAGGGTGCCACCCGGAGACTCCATAGTTCTGCTGGGCGACTTCAACGCTCACGTGGGCAATGACGGAGTGACCTGGAAGGGGGTGATTGGGAGGAATGATCTTAACCCGAGCGGTGTCTTGTTATTGGACTTCTGTGCTGGTCATGGATTGTTGATAACAAACACCATGTTCGAGCATAGGGTAGCTCATAAGTGTACTTGGTACCAGAGCACCTTAGGCAACTTTGTGGTCGTATCATCAGATCTGCGGCTGTATGTCTTGGACACTCGGGTGAAGAGAGGAGCAGAGCTGTCAACTGATCACGACCTGGTGGTGAGTTGGATCAAGTGGCCGGGGAAGCTGCCGGACAGACCCGGTAAACCCAAATGTGTAGTGAGGGTGAACTGGGACGTCTGGCGGAGGCCCCCGTCCACGAGGTCTTCAACTCACACCTCCGGAGGAACTTCTCACACATCCCAGGGGAGGCTGGGGACATGCAGTCTGAGTGGGCCATGTTCAAAGCCTCCATTGCAGAGGCGGCAAGCAGGAGCTGTGGCCAGAAGGTCATCAGTGCCTGTCGGGGCGGCAACCCAAGAACCCGCTGGTGGACATCAGCGGTGAGGGAGGCCGTCAAACTGAAGAAGGAAGCCTTTCGGGTTTGGCTGGCCCGGGGGTCCCCTGAAGCAGCAGACAGGTACCAGGTGGCCAGAAGGGCTGCGGCTTCGGCAGTCACTGAAGCAAAAACCCGGGTATGGGAGGAGTTCGGGGAGGCTATGGAGAAGGACTTTCGGTTGGCCTCGAGGAAGTTCTGACAAACCATCCAACGACAAAAAGGGAAAGCAGGGCTTGTCTCAGGCTGTTTTCAGCGGGGGAGGAGAACTGCTGACCCAGACTGGGGATGTTGTCGGGCGGTGAAAAGAGCACTTCGAGGAGTTCCTGAACCCGAACAACACGTCCTCTGTGGAAGAGGCAGAGCCCGAAGACTCAGGGAAATCTGCACCTATATCCCTGGCGGAAGTTGCTGAGGTAGTCAAAAAGCTCCTCAGTGGCAATTCGCCGGGTGTGGATGAGATTCGCCCTGAGATGCTGAAGGCTCTGGACATTGTTGGGCTGTCTTGGCTGACACGCCTCTTCAGTGTTGCGTGGAGGTTGGGGACAGTGCCTGCAGAGTGGCAGACCGGGGTGGTGGTCCCCATTTTCAAGAAGGGGGACCGGAGGGTGTGCCCGAATTATCGGGGTATCACACTCCTCAGCCTCCCCGGGAAAGCTTACTCTAGGGTGCTGGAATTCATGGACAGGATCTCAAGGTGCAGCCGAGGTGAGTAGAGTGTCCGGTTTGGTGACCTCAGAATTGCGTCTCTGCTTTTTGCGGATGATGTGGTTCTGCTGGCTTCATCGGACCGTGACCTTCAGCACGCACTGGAGCAGTTTGCAGCCGAGTGTGAAGCGGCCGGGATGAGAGTCAGCACCTCCAAATCCGAGGCCATGGTTCCTGCCGGAAAATGGTGGATTGCTCCCTCCGGGTTGGGAACGAGTCCTTGCCCCAAGTGAAGGAGTTCAAGTATCTTGGGGTCTTGTTCACGAGTGAGGGTAGAAGGGAGCGTGAGATCGACAGGCGGATCAGTGCGGCATCAGCAGTAATGCGGGCGTTGCACCGAACCGTCGTGGTGAAGAGGGAGCTGAGCCGGAAGGCGAAGCTCTCGATTTACTGGTCTATCTACGTCCAAACCCTCACCTATGATCATGAGCTTTGGGTAGTGACCGAAAGAACGAGATCGCGTATACAAGTGGCCAAAATGAGCTTCATCCGTAGGGTGGCCGGGCTCAGCCTTAGAGATAGGGTGAGGAGCTCGGACATCCGGAGGGAGCTCGGAGTAGAGCCGCTGCTCCTTCGCGTTGAAAGGAGCCAATTGAGGTGGTTCGGGCATCTGATCAGGATGCCTCCCGGGCGCCTCCCTTTGGAGGTTTTCCGGGCTCGTCCAACTGGGCGGAGACCCCAAGGTAGACCCAGAACCCGCTGGAGAGATTATATATCCGACCTCCGACTCTGAAGGGAACACAGCATTAGTTCCAGGGCTGGCAGAGCAAGTGAATTTTGTAATGCTGTTTTAATATATAATTCACGTTTTAAGCTTATACTGCTTTATTCTCCTGAGTATAAGGGCTTTTATTTTGTAACGAGTCTCACATGACAGTAAAATAGGAATTGCGCAATACCAGGAAGGAGTTACGCAATACTAGAGGAAAGAGTGAGAGACAAGTTGTAAACAAACACACATGGTTTTTCTCTCTCCTTGTGAGTGAAATGTTGGTTTATTAGCACCCCCTGAAGAGGCACAAGGTTAGTATCAATTGTAATAGTGTGATAGTGATATGTGCTTGGTGCCATAAAATGAGTTTTACTCGTTAGAACTGAATTGTTAAAGGTTTTGCTTAGCCAAAGTTAGTTTAAGCTAATGTTACGGTAGTTCACCTAGTGAAACTGTATGGGAAGCTAACAGTGTTTCTTTTTTTGTATTTTTGTACTACGAGCTGCGTTGATTTTGGGATTTTCAATAAATCTAAGATCATCAGTTAAAGTGTCGGACCATCTTTCGGTGGGGCAGCTACACTTAATTTGCCCCAAAAGTGTAAAGTTTCAAAAATATTATTTTAATACTTTTCCCGATATAATACCCTGTAAGTAAACTTAACTCAATGATGTGAATACATATTGATTTACCTTTAACTGCTAAGAATAACAGGATATTATGTGTACATTACATGAGACGTTTCTTTCAATAATTATTTATTGAATTTAGAATAATACATCTAACATATATAAAAGAACTAATCAAAAGAATATTTTACTTTTTTTCTTTTTCTTTTTTCTTAATATAAACTGATTTTTGGATTCAATTTTTCTTCTGCATTAAGACATGACATAAATCTATTTAATTTATACATTTCATCATTTTTTCTTTTTTTCCTTTGTCTCTTCGGCCTTCTCTCTCCTGCCCTCTTTCTTTTTTTCTGGTCCTCCTCATCTCTTCCTTTTTTTACCTTTATCTCCTTCTCCTGAATTTTCCTCTACTTTCCTACTTCCTCCTTTCCTGCTCTCTATTCATCTTCTCTTTCTCTTTCATTCTTATCTTCTTATACCTCTCCTTTTCTGTTCTTCCTCTGGTCTTTTTTGTGATTCCTCCTTTTCTTTGAACTTCATTTTGTTTCTTCCAGAAGCCTTTTCATCTCCTTTCTAGCTTTCCTCTCCTTCTCTCTCTCTGCCTTTTCCATTTCAATCTTTTATTTATTTTCTGCATCCCCCATTGATTCCTCCTTTTCCTGCTTTTTTCCATCCTCCACTCCCTCCGTGTTCTTCCCGCCTTTCCTCTCCTTCACTCTCCCACTCTTCTCCTTCTCTCGTTTTGAATCCTCCGCTGCCTTGTTTTTCACATCCTCTTTTTCTTTCCTTTCCTTTTCTTTTCTCTCTCCTCTCTCTCTTCCTCCTCTTTCTTTTTCTTCTTCTCCTGCAGCGCTCTCTGTATTTCTCTTCTTTTCTTGTCCTGCTCCAGTCTCTTATCTTCCTTTTCTTTTGCTTTTCTTTTCTTTTCCTTAACTTTCATCTCCTCCTCTCTCTTCTTCTTCTCATTTTTCTCCTTCCTTTTCTTCTCCCTCTCCAGGTTTTCTTTCTTTTCTCTCCTTTTTCGTTCCTCTAATCTTTTCTGCACTTCCTGCTGCTCTTTACATATTCTCTCCACGACTTGTATTTGCTGCAGTTCCCTCTCTCTCTGCTTGCTTTCTTCCAGAAGCCTTTTCTTCTCTTTTTCTTTTTCCCTCCTGTCCTTCTCCTCCCTCTCCTTCAGCCTCTCCCTCAATCTCCGTGCCTCCAGCAGCGCTTTCGCCTCCACCATCGCTCTCTCTATCTTCCTCTTCCCTTGAATTTCGCCCGCTCTCTCTCTCCTGCTCATCCACTTCCTCTCCTCCTTCTTCCGTCTCTCTTTCTCCAGTTTCTCCTGGAGCTCATTCTCCCTCGCTATCTTCAACTGCTCCTTGGCTCGTGTTTTCTCCTCCTTCTCCTGCTCCTTCCTCTGCTTCTCCTGCATTTTCCTCTCCGCGCGCCTCCTCTCGTTCTTCTGTTTCTCCTTCCTTATTTTGTCCTGGGCCTGTCTCTCCTGCACCTCTCTCTTCAGCTCCTCTTTCGCTTTATTTTTATCCTGCGCCTCCCTCTCTTTCGCCACCAGCTTCCCAATCTTCCTTTCCTGCTCTCTCCTCCGCTGTTCCTCCGCCCGCTTGATCTCCTGCATCTCCCCGGCCCTTTCTTTCCTCTTCTCCTTATCGTCTTTTTTCCTCTGCTCTCTTTCCTCTCGCCGCTTCTCCTCCACCCGTTCCTTCTCCTTCTCCTTCCTCTTCCTCTTGAGGACGGTCTTCCTCTCCATTTCCTTCGTCAGCCACTCCTCCATCTTCTTCCTGGCCTCCGTTTCTCTCCTCTCCATCTCCTCAGTCCTCCTTTCCTTTTCTTGGACACGTTTCTCCTGCCTGTTCTTCACCTCCGCTTTTCTATCCATCTCCTTTCTGCCCACCGTCTTCGGCAAAATCTTCATTTCCTTCGCTGGCATTTCCAGCTCGGTTTTTTTTTTTTTTTTTCCCTCTTTCTGTTGCCTGGCTCTCTCTTCAATCTCATATGCCTCCTCTGCACGCCTCTACTCCTCCTCCCTCTCCTTCCCCACCTTGAAAACTTTATGGATGTTTTCCAGTCTTCCCTTTGTCCATTTTTCCTTCTTGAAGGCGAAGCAAAATGGAACAGCAGTTAGAATACAGCAGTGGTGCAGTTATAAATGTACCTGTGACATCCCCCTCCTCGTGGATTATATTATTCAATATTGAACAAACTGTTGGCAAAAAAAGAGCAGGCACAACCGGTCCATTAAAGGCTGTCATCCTTAAAATATGTATGTCTATTAGATATAGAACCAGATTATGAACTTATGGTCCATCTTCAGTTATGGCAAAATCATAAAAAGTTAAATATTTCTGTTTCCGATAGGTCACAGTCTCATATACTTACATTCTAAAAACACTTATGAATTTAGACTTGTTGGATTTGGTTTTATGAATCTTGCAGTACATACGTGAGCAATAGAATCGCCACAGACCACCAGTGGCTCCACTTTGTTGTGCTCTGACTGGACAAGAAACAGAGTGAAAGAATAGTGAAGATAATGTACAGGCTAAAATATCCAATTAAGATGTACCCAGTTAAGCAATAATAACACTTTGGAAAATCTTTACATTTACCACGTTTACTCCACTCCACTAGCTTCTTATTTAAAATATGTTGTATGGTCAACGTTAAAATGTTTAAATTAAAAGTAAATACTCATTACTTACGAACATCGTGAGTGACTGTAATCCCCGAAAACGAATAGATGAATGAACATTTAGTTTTGCCATTTTATGTGGCACGGTCTGGCACCCCCTTGTGACGCCACACAGAAAATGGATCTAATCTTTGAAGCGCCACAGCAATCCAGCCGGTGTGTATTGTTGCGTTCTCAAATTCCTCTGTTGCACAGTCTGTTACAATTCTTCTTGCTTGGCTGCGCTTATCCTTGATCAAATGGTTAAGACATACAATTAAAGACATACATATTAATTGATTAATCGTAGCTGTCTAGTCTTTTGTTCACGTGCTAGAGCATCTCCAACTCTATTTCAATTTAGAAGTCTGTCCCAAAGACGCTTTGCATAGTAACAGAAGGGAAGAAAAAATGGGACCTATCAGCCCAAGCCCCAAGATCACATATGAGGTAAAGAACTCCCTAGTGGGGAGCAAAACCCTCAAGTAGTGGCGATAAAAAAGTAGCGATGAGCGATAGGGGGTGCCCAACCTCCGCTGGCCAACAGGTTGAGATGGTAACAGTTCAGGTAGCCTATTAAACTAGCAGGTGAACTAGAAAGTCCACATGGATGGACGTGGAGTAGGCTGTGCAGTTCAGGGTGATTCCAACAATCATCGCGAGTCCGATGAGCTTAGGGATACATTAGCATATTTTTCGAAATGATGCCTGTTGAAAAGCCCATAGAACCCATACAGAAATCGATTATGGACTGTATTTTTTCCTATATAAAAACAAGATTGACAAGCCTATATAGACACGTTTCGGTTTTACTTCTAAATGTCAGAGTTTCAAATAAAACCAGATTATTCTACAGCTATTCTGTTTTTTCCTCTTTACGTGTAGACATCCAATTCCGTGTCTCTAAACAGGTAAAAATGAGTAAAACAGCGACGATTGGCCATATGCCTATACTTCTTTTTAATTGGTAGCAGAAATACGGAAGTTTACCTTATCACCCAGCAACTGCTGCACGGGCTGACAGTCTGGCGCGTGAATTCACTTCAACGACCCCACCGTGGGGAAGTTCAGCTAGCTACTAGCCTAGAGGTAATTGCCTTATACTTCTCATTTATTATTTTGTCGGTTTTATGGGAGATGGACGAGAGAACAAAATCAGACAAGCAACCAGCAGCAAAAAGAGAGCTCTTTTCTGAACGGATAAGGCCAACCCAACTGTTAACATAGTATATTTGCAAATATGGTTTAACGCCCCGCGTTGCGCTTCAAATGTCCCGGTTTTTCATAAATCAAATGTGGCAACCCTAGGCCTATATGATACATAGGTCAATGTTCGATTTTCATATGGGTAGGCCTGCTGCTTCAAGTCAAGGACTCTCATTTTGATTAAGGAGCATAGTAGGCTAGAACCATGTGTAAGCTAGTATGCCTGCTTCTTATGTAATAGGCTGTCAAATTTATAAAATAAAATTTATTGTTAATGTGAAAGGATTACCGGTAAATTAATATTTACACGTTTCTAACAAGACTGCAAGTAGGCTTGGGTTAGTTTCTTATGTTTCACAGATAATTGAATGAACAGCGACCTCTGGCACTGAATTACAGGGTGAAGATTTTGAAGGAGAAGGCTCTGCCGGATATAGAGAAATACATGTTTGAGGAGCACGACCAGATCCGACAGGCAGCCACAGAGTGCATGTGCAACCTGGTGGTGTGCAAAGAGGTGAACGGCAGCCAATTTAGCCTCTGGCTGCAATGCCAACATAGCAATTTGCATTCATCAATCTGCCCATCAAATTGATCCCCCGTGGTTAGACCCCAAAGCCTGTTATCTCCACTGGAAATTGGCCCGCTTAAAAACAGGAAGTGTAATGAATCTGGACCCAGGGCTGAATGTTTTTATAGGTGTAGGCAAATATGGGTCTTTGGAACTCACTAATCCATAAGACATGAGATTAGCTCTTAAATATATATATATATATATATATATATATATATATGTATATATATTATTATTTATTTATTTTTTTCCTTTTCTATCTTATTTGTTAGGAAGGCCTAAAAAATATTATTATTACTATTGTTCTGTGTGTTGGATATTATTTAAAGACATTTTTGTTTCTCATTCTGAAGGTGTTTTTTATTTTGAAAGGTGTGTGTGTTGAATTAAGTGTATGCTCCGCAAAAAAAGAGAAGTGTTTGAGTGCTTGTGGGACAACACCTATGTCTGAGACAGGTGGGTCAGGGATGAGTTTTGAGCGGGTGAGTGGGTGAGAGGGTGTGGCAGTATGAGCACGGGTTTCTCTGAGCAAATGCCCTGAGGGAATGACTGATTATTATAACTTTGTGGCTGTTACAACCCCAGCTCAGGGAATATAACATAAGGGAAATGGACATAGTTAAATGGTAAATGGTTGGCATTTATATAGCACCTTTATCCAAAGCGCTGTACAATTGATGCTTCTCATTCACCCATTCATACACACACTCACACACCAACGGCGATTGGCTGCCATGCAAGGCACCAACCAGCTCGTCAGGAGCATTTAGGGGTAAGGTGTCTTGCTCAGGGACACTTCGACACAGCCCGGGCGGGGGATCGAACCGGCAACCCTCCAACTAGCCAGACGACTGCTCTTACTGCCTGAGCCATGTCGCCCCTTAAATTGTTTGAAGATGCATACATAACAGTGGCCTTGCACTCTTCTAAAAGATCTTCTAAAAACCATCTCCCTTCACTGTACTTTAATAAACGTGTGATACGGATAGTTGCCCACACCTTTTTTGTTCGGGGTCAAATTTGACCCAAGATTTATCTCAGCCCAAAACACTAAAAAGAAACAATGATTATCATCCAATATTGTTTTTTTTGTACTTATTTTTTATAACCTTATTATGCATTCATCATCATACAATCAGTGCTTTAAATTGTATTTGTATGGTCCCAAGACTATTTATCTTAAAATATACCACTTGTTTTCAGTTAAAAAAAGGTTTAAATTCATATATATATATATATATATATATATATATATATATATATATATATATATATATATGTATGTATATATAGATAGATAGTGAAGACAACGGGTAATAATTATTATCTGACTATAATAGACTAATATTAGAACACACTTTCTATAATAAATTGCTTGTGGGTTTTTTAGAACTTCATATTATTAACCATAGTGACATCTGTGGTGTTACAGGTCAAAATCGACCCGTATGTTAGAAGAAAAGTCAAAAGTCCTTTATTTTTCATAAAACCAAACTTTATTTTGTTTAAAATAGCAGATGCAAATTGAACATTGAACAGGGACAAGATGGTGTGTGTATGTGTGTGTGCGTGTGCGTGTGTGTGTGTATGTGTGTATGTGTGTATGTGTATGTGTGTGTGTGTGTGTGTGTGTGTAAAAAAGTGATTGTATGGTTATGCATGGATAATAAGTTAGTTAAGGTGTGAGGTAAAAAACAATATTGGATGATCTTTTCTTGTGTGTGTGTAACTGGTCAAATTTGACCCGCTAACGCAAAGGTGATTAAATGCTTTCCACTTCTGCCTTCCACAGACAAAAATGGTAATGGATGACCCAGGATGTAAAATGCATGTGACTCACAGTAAAGTGTAAGTTGAAAGGGCCTGGCAGCCGAGGGCAATTAGAAGCTGACAACAAAGATATGGTTATGTTTGCCTAAATATTAATTCTATTTTAAATATGGATGAGAGAGAGAGGGAAGTGATTGAAAGGGCAGACCAGAAGATGTGTGATCAGTTGAAGGGGCGATAGCAAAGGCATAGGAGAATATCTTGAGATGGTGCTACAGCAAAGAGGTACTTGACAAAGGACATCACAATGTCTGCTCAATAATGGAGAACTATATTGTGTTCCTGTACTGTGTGTTAACAGTTGCAAGGGCCGATCTGATGTATTGGCTTGAAAATATACATCTGATTTCAGAGTGCAGATTGATGCTTGTATTACTTCCTGCTTTGGAAGGTATTTTCTTGTGGAAATATTCACATCAGTTCACTCTGCATGCAACATTATAGGCTGTTTTTTTAAATTCAGTTTCTTGGAAACCATCCCTGTGGATGCTGGTTAGTAGTTTGCATGGAGGGGTGGAATGATTAATCCTACAGTGGCCAAATTACCCTATAGCAAGAGAAGGTTGAGAATTGGATCGGCCTCCTTGCCAACTATCCCTCCCTACTAATTACTATTTATCAAGATCTAAAACTTTTCATATTAGAATTATGTACTGTTAAAGAAGTAAAACATGCCTTTACATTTGCAAAACATAACTGAATTTATTTAAAAAATTATATTCCTTATACAGTATTTTATTCTTCAATATCATTTAGTCAAATACAGTGTGTGCCACAATGTAACTTCAAGTCCAAAGTCCAGCTTATTGGACCTGAAATGAAACGGTGAATGTGATGTGCAGACTGTCAACTTTAATTGACACTTATGTCCATATACCAAATACCACGTAGGAATTACAACTGTTTTTATCCACCCCCATTTTAGGGGACCAAAGTTAATTGGACACAACAATCTTTGAATAGTCATATTTCGCACTTGGTTGGAAAATACTTTGCATTCAATGACTGCACTGTTTCAGGGGAGTTCTGCTTTCAGTATTCAGTGCTCCACAGGGGATTGTCTCCTGCTTAGTCTAATCAACTGTACGTCATTTTGGATAAAAACATCAACTAAATAACACATTTAAATAATAATAGTAATTATTATTATTATTATGATTATGATTTTTGTCTTCAGCTTAAATGCATGAATGCATGTTTAATTGGATTCACGGTGGGTGATTGACATAGTCAGTGAAGAAAATGCAACTTTTTTGCCCTGTAAAAAAATTGGTTGCTTGAACTCTGTGTGTTGGTTTATTGTCCTACTGCAGGGTAGAGTGCCATCCAATGAGTTTTAGGTATAGCACGAGTTGGATCTGAGCAGATCCTGGATTTGGTGCAATGCAGCGTTCATCCAAACAGAAGTGTCATTGCTCATTTTAGAGAGTGTGAGGTTGGGGCTGGGCGGAGAGCCAGAAGCGACTAAGGGTAAACCCTTCTAAGCGAACACGCGAACGTGTTCGCCACTAAATTCCGGGAGGCGAAGGACAGGGATGCACAGATACGAAAAATAAGATCTTCTCCCGGAACAGGGGGAGGAACAGAAAATAACCAAAAGGAGATTTCGAATAAACAGAAATAAAGCCCAAACGGCTGAAAAAAATAAAACAACCCTTAGAAAACAGGGCGAATAACCAAACCAAAATTAGTGCTTATATATGACGTTCGCAGACAAATGATCAGAAAATAAAATACAACCTAGCGAAAAAATGCTAGGCACGAAAATAAAAACCCTTGAGGCGCAGCTCAGGAAGAAATACCAACAAAAATACAAAACCGGGGACAACGTCCCTCTACCACCGACTCACACGAGCCCAAAATAAATAAGAACCAAAGACCTTTTAGAAAGCCGTGAGTTGTACACAACACTAAAACTGAACGCCTTCCTTACCTTTTTAAGTTTGTAATGACACACACCAGCACAGTACCGAACTCGTAAGAGAACAGAGTCTACCTAGTGCTTTTACCGGCTTTGAGCAAGAGCGAACAGTCGGACACAAAAGCGTTGAAGGATTGCCAGCACTGTCGCTAATGAAGTCCAGGTGGAACCAACGAGCCCCGGCCCTCTGGTGGTCACAACGGGTCACTACCTCCCACCATGACAGAGAGACACAATTGTCGTGCAGGGCCTTCAATGTCAAAATAGCAAATTACCTATTTGGGCGGATTTGTCTTTAAATTGGGTGTGGTGCTAATAATTGTCTGCATATTGCTATTTTGATGCTACTGAAAGTGTTATGACCAACCAAAACCTGGTCTTAACCGTTAGATGCATAGGCTCCTCAGTACCCCTTTAGTGTATAGACGAGTCAAAAATGACCCAGACTATTAAAATTATATATATAATATTTTATATATTCATATCATTTTGCATTGTTATGAATAACTTGGAATTGTTTTAACACTACAATATACAAACTATGGATAGGCATGGTTAATCAATTAACCAGTTAACCATAATGGACACCGTCTTAACCAGTTAGTGTTTTTGAATTTAAACAAAAATCCTGCATTATAGCTGTAGCTATAATTAGCTTAACAAAATAATAAAATAATAAAAACGTTTTTAAGACTATATTTTGATTAGAGTTGTGGGTAAATGGTAAATGGTAAAGGCATTTATAGAGCGACTTTATCCAAAGCGCTGTACAATTTTTGCTTCTCATTCACCCATTCAAACACACTCACACACACTCAATCACATCAATAGTGACTCCCATGCAAGGCACCAACCTACAGCAGTGGGGTTGTAGAATTTCAAAGTAGCCAAATAGACAGTGTTGAGGTCCCACTGACTAGAAAGCACAGCAGAGGTATAGGGAGGTAAAGCAGATGTATTGGGAGTGATACTTCTGGCATACTGCTCCCTATCAAGTAGAGCGGTGAAAACTAGTATAAGTATAAACAAACTAAGTAATGTTGAAGTCTGGATTGAAAGTATGTTTTTCATGGTTTAAATACATAGCTATATACTGAATACGATGGGATTTCAGTTTGTAAAAAGTAGTCTTCTGCATTTTTAGATCACCTGACTTAGCTGGCAAGATTCCAGCTTATGAACTCAGTTACAAATAGGATACATTTGTGTATCGATGGCAACCTACAACCGATGTGAAGCGCAATTGGGGAAAAAACCCCATGGGTGTGAATGTCTTGGTACGCCCCATGAGACTGGCCATCCCAGGATAGGTAACGTCCTCAAACACAAAAATCCAACCATATGCTCGTAACTAAGAACATTTTTTAAAAGCAACAAACAGCTGCATAGCAATAATTTGTACATGATCTGGAGCCTTGTAATTTTGTGTTTGTAGAATGCTTATATGAAGTTGTTGTTGTTGCCATCTACGATGAAATCCACTAGCGTAGCACTTATGAGCAGTATCCTGGAAATGGCATTCACTGGGAATTCAACTTTACTTCCCTATAGCAAAATTTTGAAGATAATCGGTAAAAAATGTCAGTATAAAATATGTTGCATCAAACTTAGGTTCACCAACTAAGTGCGAGTACAGTTCATACAGAAAAGAGCATATTTGCTCAGCATGTCACTTGTATGAGTACTCAGGACATGTTGCGTCTTAATTTTGTTAAGCTCAATTAAGGTTAAGAAGGAACAGACTACAGCAAAAATAAAGTTGGGAAGATAAAATCTGACCAATGTCACTTGTATTACCTTTGAAACTAAATGAAACAAAAAACATGCATGAGATGGATTTTAATGGGAAAATGACAATGCAAAATGATACCAAGGACCATATTTTCTTCCAAAAAGTTATTTTGCAGCAGGTGCAGACTTCCACATATTATTTTCTTTTTCTTCAAAGATTCACTAAATATGACAAATCCGTTTGAAAATCCATACAACATATTTTCTTCTGTCAGATCCCCGGTGTAGCCACAATAAGATCTGCACAGCCGTTGGGCCCTTGAGCAAGGCCCTTAACCCTGCATTGCTCCAGGGGAGGGTTGTCTCCTGCGTAGTCTAATCAACTGTATGTCGCTCTGAATAAGGGTGTCTGCCAAATGCCATTAATGTAATGTAACACAGGCTACCAAGCTGTTGTAGCAGGGAATGTTGTTCAAACAAAAAAATAAAGTACTACAATTAAATAATTAATTTATACAAATTATATGGCTTAGTAAACTGAACTCAGCAATTTTCATTTGAGTGGAAAACCGGTGTTTAGGGTATGCATACTTTGCCTATGCCAATTTCCTTGGTTATTTGAACGTGAATTTGATTTGCTGGCTACCTATCGAGGCAGGCTCTCCAGACAAAGAAATGCTGACACATCTTGTTTATCGGTCTCTTTGACATTGAGCACAACCGGATGATATTAGTGAGGAAGATGTGCTAGAAGATAAATTGGAAACACTGCAGTTTAGTTCTCCTAACAGCAAGATTGTAGGTGTTTTGAACATTGCTTATTTAAAACAAATGGTGATTATGTTTTCACCTATACATTGTTATTACATATTACAAATGTAGTCTATTCATAATTTGTGCCAGAAAGCGCTACGGTAGCTATCAGTTAAACTACTGTCACGACGACTGTAACTACTGTTATTAAAGGTGCGCTAGATCATTTCGGACTTCTAACGGTCCCGTTTGGTTCTGAAAAATGTCTGTTGGTCCGTTTTCTGTGTGGAAAAGTTTGTTTTTCGTGTGGAAAAGTTTGTTTGCTGAATTGGTAAGCTGATTAGCGATTTGCGTTCACCAGTTTCCACTCACTATAGGCCACTTTAAGTTCCTGCAAGGTAAACTAGGTCCGTAGGCCGGGGGGTTCGCTATGCAGAATTCAGCCTCTGCCCGAGTTTCAGAGGAGATGAGGTGATGAGGTGACGAGAAGGGCCAAAGAGAGTGTCCAAAAAGGAAATCCTTGCTCTTATATTGGGAAGGTTTATTGCTGCCTCCGTTGCAGGATTGGCTAAACCGTAACTAGACAATGGATATGGCGGAATTGTCCTGTGGGATTGTGGGAAATGTGGTCCCAACAGTGGTCCAGAATTATTGGCACCCTTGATGAAAATTAGCAAAAAAGTCTAGAAAACAAATAATACCATTACTCAGACTCAACATGTGGAAAATATTTGACTTTATTAATGATTCAATGGAATCAACCAAAATTACACATTTTTCAAATTATACATTTCTTAAAAAAAATAAATAAAAGGTTTCACAATTACTGGCACCCCTGTTTTTAGTACTTGGTGCAGCCTCCCCTGGCAAGGATAACGGCACTGAGCCTATTTATATAATGTTTAATAAGGTTGGAGAACACATTTGGAGGGATCTTGGACCATTCCTCCATGCAGAACCTTTCTAGATTCTTAATATCCTTAGGTTTGCGCTTATGGACTGCCCTCTTCAATTCAGACCACATGTTTTCGATAGGGTTTAAGTCCAGAGACTGAGATGGCCATTGCAAAACATTGAGTTTGCTTTCACGGAACCATTTCTGTGTTGATTTTTAAGTATGTTCGGGGTCATTGTCTTGTTTGAAGGTCAACCTATTGCCAAGTCTCAGCTTCCAGGCAACCAAGTTTTTGGCTAAAATGTTCTGGTACTTGGTGGAATTCATTATGCCATTGATCTTAACAAGAGCCCCTGGACCACTGGCAGCAAAACAGCCCCAAAAGCATCAATGATCCACCACCATATTTCACGGTTGGTATGAGGTACTTTTCCTTGTATTCATCCTTTTTTTGGCGCCAAACATGCCGATGGTGTACTTGGCCAAACAGTTCAATTTTGGTCTCATCTGACCATAGCATCCTGTTCCAGTCATAGTTCCAATGACATTTTGCAAACTCCAGATGCTTGAATTTGTTGGTTGCTCTCAGTAAGGGCTTTCTTCGTGCAATGCTTCTAAAGAGCCTATTGGTATGGCGATGCCGTCTTATGGTTGATTTTGAGACTTTGTGACCCCAAAACGCAATTAAAGTCTGCAGTTCTTGAACTGTGGTCCTTGGGTTCTTCTTTGCCTCCCTCAACATCTTCCTCACTGTGCGTGGGGGCAACATGCACTTGCGTCCTCTTCCTGGCAAGTTTGCAACTGTTCCAGATGTTTGAAACTTTTTGATTATTGCCCTAACAGTGGTTAGTAGTATGTTTAACCATTTATGTATTTTTTTGTACCAATTACCTGACTTGTGTAGGTGAACAACCATCTGTCTCTTTTGATTTGACAGTTCTTTGACTTTCCCCATGGTGATAGATGACAAAGGGATTTTACATGTGTGTTACCTTATTTTTATACCCTAGGGAAACAGGAAGTGGTGGAAGCCCACAATACAGTTCCTTAAGACTGAGATTAACTTAAATAAGTAGAATTTTACTGCAGATTATTTAAAATAATAATAATAATAAAATAATCTTTTCTTGAAAAAAATAGTATTACTTAATAAAAATGAAATAAAAATTAGAATAATTGTATTAGGATGAAAGTATGTAGTTTACCCATATGTTTGGACATAATATAGCTCATTATCTGTGTTGTTTATTTTATACAGCCTTTTTTGCTCATTTTCATCAAGGGTGCCAATAATTCCGGAGCTGACTGTATGTGTAACCTTTTTTTTTTTTACATTTTTGTGATTTGGCAGACGCTTTTATTCCAAAGCGACTTACAAGTGCATAGGTTCTTCCACAAGTCAAAGCATCACATCCATAACTAGGAAAATACATATGAAGTGCTGTTCTACACATATAGTCATCATTTTGATTTTTTTTTTTAAAAAGGGGGGGTGGGGGAAATCAGGAGGAAGGACTAAGGTAGAGTTTGAAAAGGTGTGTTTTTAGTCTGCGTCGAAATAGGGGGAGGGATTCTGCTGTCCTGACAGTGGTAGGCAAGTCATTCCACCACTGAGGAACCAGAACGGAAAACAGGCGTGAACGTGCAGCTTGACCGCCAGGTGCTGGGAACCATAAGGGAACCATAAGGCGACCAGAGCTGGCAGACCGGAGTGGTCTAGCTGGGGAGTAGGGAGTGATCAAGGATTGTATGTAAAGTGGGGCAGTCCCCTTAGCAGTCTGAAATGCCAACACTAGGGCGGATGCGTGTGGCAATAGGAAGCCAGTGGAGGCCAATGAGGAGCAGGGTGACATGAGCCGACCTGGGCTGACTGGTGATCAGGCGGGCTGCAGCATTCTGGACCAGCTGGAGGGGCTTGATGGCACACGCTGGGAGACCGGCTAGGAGGGAGTTGCAGTAATCCAGGCAGGAAATGACGAGCACCTGGACTAGGAGCTGGGTGGCTTTCTCCATCAGGAGATGAGGGATGTAGAGAAGCTCAGTTTTGGCAAGGTTAAGCTTCAGATGGTGGGAAGTCATCCACGCAGAGATATCAGCCAAGCAGGCAGAGATCTGTGTGGTGACCTGGGTATCGGGGGGGAAAGGAAATAAAGAGTTGGGTGTCATCGGCGTAAAAGTGGTAAGAAAAGCCATGGGAAGAGATAACAGAACCACGAGACATGGTGTATAGAGAGACCAAGGACCAAGAACTGAGCCCTGCGGGACTCCAGTTTATAGGGGGTGAGGGTCAGAGATTGAGCCCCTCCAAGTCACCTCGTAGAAACGACCAGAGAGGTAGGAGGAAAACCAAGCGAGAGCAGATCCTGTGACACCCATCCCAGTCAGCGATGAGAGCAGAATCTCATGGTTGACTGTATTGAAGGCGGCCGACAGGTCGAGGATGATGAGGACAGAGGAGAGGGATTTGGCTTTAGCAGAGTGGAGTGCCTCAGTGACCGCGAGCAGGGCAGTCTCAGTGGAGTGGCCACTCTTGAAGCCGGACTGGTTGGGGTCATGGAGATTATTGTGAAGAAGATAAGTGGACAGTTGGGAGCAGACCGCCCGTTCCAGAGTCTTGGCAAGAAAGGGAAGAAGAGAGACAGGCCGGTAGTTGTTCAGAGCAGAGGGGTCAAGAGTAGGTTTTTTGAGCAGGGGAATGACTCTGGCCTTCTTTAGGGAAGAGGGCATGGTGCCAGAAGAGAGGGAGGTGTTGATTAGAGAGGAGAGAAAAGGGAGAATGTCATTAGATATAGATTGTAGAAGGGGAGAGGGGATGGGATCAAGAGGGCAGGTGGTAGGGCAGTGAGATGTAAGGAGTTTCAATGTGTAGGAGTCAGAGAGGGGAGAAAAGGAGGTTAGGGAGTTGGGGAAGGTAGGAGGGTCAGCAGGGGGAGAGGGTTGGGAGAAGGAATTGCGAATGGCATCAACCTTCTTTTCAAAGAAGGAGACAAAGTCGTCGGGTGTGAGTGATGAGGGAGGTGGGGGGGAGGGGGGGCCAGAAGAGAGGAGAAGTTTGCGAGGATTAGAGGCAGCCGCGTTAATTTTCGAGTGAAAGAAGGAAGATTTAGCTAGAGAGACAGAGGAGTGGAAAGATGATAAGAGGGCATGGAAGGAAGCTATATCACTGGGGAGACAGGTCCTTTTCCATTTTCTCTCCGCTGCCCGCAGTTTGGTTCGGACAGCTCGTAGAGCATCAGAAAGCCAAGGACTGGGGGGGGGGGGGGCTGGGCTAATTTGGTGTTGAGGGGACACAGAGAGTCATAAGAAGATGAGAGGGAGGACATGAGCAGCAAGTTGTAGCAGCATCATTGGGAGACAGTCGAGAGAAAGACTCCGCGGATGGCAGGGAGGAGAGGATTGTAGATGAGAGGGTGGAGGTAGAGAGGTGGCATAGGTTCCGCCGACAGGTGACAGTGGATCAGTGGAGGCTCCTCCATAGAGGTGGAGGAGGCCTGGCCTCCCCAATAATTTGAGAGAAGAGAGAGATTTAAAAAAAACAATAAATATATTTATTTTATTTATTTATTTTAACAAAAAACATATTTTTTATTTTTTATATTCATATTATTTTAGTTTTGTTGATAAATCTAAATTTTCCCATGGCTAAAACCCAATATTGCAATTGTAAAGCAACAGGCCAGATTTCCCTATCAGTTTGTATTAAGGGAGGCCAGGCCTCCCCAAGGAAATTAGCTTCTCATAGAAGTCAATGTAATGCTTTTTTTTTCATGCCAATATGTGATTGGCCAGATCACTGAAAATGGGTGGGCAACGGAGGCCTGGCCTCACCATGCATTGTGTCCAGGGCTGAAAGATTGACATTTTGTTCGTCCAATCACATGCTACTGGTTCATTTGGAATCAACTATCCTTTCCTTTCCTATTCAACACAGAAGCCATTTTGAGAATTCGCCAGTCACTTCAGTCAAACAAACACTCGCCATAGTGGCTACGAGTGTAGGGCTACTTGTGCTTTTCAGGAAATCTAGAGAACACCCCTGGCTACCATCCCTGAAGTTTATATTTGGCCAAATACCTTTGCTTAAAACGACCTCGGAAGTCGGCGAGATTCTTGCGCAATTTGAGATCTTGGGCTGGAGATATGCAGATTCCAGATACTAGGGAGTGAGAATGACATTCAATAGGTCATGTTAGACACCATTTGGGATTTATTGAACAGTTTTATTTTTAATGTAGTCCATTTCGTTTTATTACAAGTCAATTTAATAATCTTCCATATCAAATTACTGAATTGTTGCTCTGTGAGGAAATTCACTCTAAATACGAATAGAGTGCTGCCCTCTAGTGGATAGCGTTAACGTTAAACCCTTCACTCTAGGCATTTCTCCTTGAGTTGACAACATCTCTGAGACAGATTTCGAAAGCAAAAGCTGCTGCTGCTAATCGCTCGTTGACATTTATCTCTGAATATCTGTAGTTTGGACATTTTTACAGTTGAAGTTTAGCTCATTGTTTTCCATCCAGTTAGCTGTGTGTGTTCGAGTAAGCCTAGATTAGCCAGGCAAAATGGATGTGAGAGAGGAAAATGTACATGGAACAGGTGCTTGTGGTGGTGGCATGGGTCCGAATCCAGTGGAAGAGGAGGATGGAGTTCAACCTAGATGCAGGCCATGGGATGGGAAAGAAAATCTAGTCGACTATTTGTTGTCCCAGCCATTCCATACTTTAGACCATGCTTCAAAAGTGAAGAACAACCACTAGTTCTCAGTAGTAATAACACTCCATTTTGTCTGTGTTTCTCAGCAGATAAAGCCAACTGGAACCATATTTTTACATATTTTATATTAAATATATTGAATAAAACTACATATGATAAAGAAAGTGTTATCTTATCTTTTTTATATGCTAAACTTGATTAAATTGGTGATTACATGTTGAAGCTGTAGAAGAATGAAAAATGTAAGCTAAACAAAATAGTTTTTAACTACATAATTAAAATTCCTGCCTTTTACACATGTTCACTTGGCATTTATATTACATCCAAATGTCATTTCTCAGCTTAATTATCAGGCAGGCTCATAGACTTACAGCAATGTCATTTCTTCAGGAAGGCACAAGGCTAAGCTCTGCACAATGAATTTCATCAGCCAGAACTTTCTGACTGTAGCTTACACTCCAAATAGTATGCCTTTGGCCAGCACAAAGACAGATAAGAGAACAGGGAACATTCCATCGCGAGTGAAGTGAGCAAGCGGAAAAAAATGGCCTCCTCAATTCTGGAAGTCACCAGCCTCCACTGCAGTGGATGGTGGGAGAGATGGATGGGTGTTAGAGGAGAGTGGAAGAGAAAAAGAGATGAAGGAGTGGTCAGATATATGGAGTGGTGTTACAGAGATGTTGATTGTTGTGCAGCTCCTTGTGAAGACCAGGTCAAGAAGGTTGCCTGCTTTGTGGGTGGGAGGGGAAAGTGTGAGGGTAAGGTCAAAAGAAGAAAGGAGGGAGAGAAAGGTAGACTGGGTGGACTCTGAGTTGAGATTGAAATCACCCAGGAGGATGAGGGGAGTGTCATTGACTGGTGAGGAGCTAAGGAGGATGTCCATCTCATCCAAGAAGCTCCCCAGAGGACCTGGGGGGCGATAAACAACAATAATGAACAGTTTGCACGGCAAAGTAACAGAAACCGCATGAAATTCAAAAGAGGAGAAGGCAAAGGATGAGGAGAAAACACTAGATCTCCATGAGGATGAGATTAGGAGACCTGTGCCACCTCCTCTGCCAGAGGTTCTGGGTGTGTGGGAAAAAGAGAAGGCAGAGGAAAGGGCAGGCTGTGTTCTCTGGTGAGAGCCATGTTTTGGTTACATTACATTACATTACATTAATGGCATTTGGCAGATGCTCTTATCCAGAGCGATGTACAACAAAGTGCATACCCATAACCAGGGATAAATGCGCTGAAAGACCCTAGAGGGAAGTACAATTTCAACTGCTACCTGTACAACAAAGATAAGGACCAGGGCCTATTTGAATTTTTTTTTTTTTTTTTTTTAAACAAACAAGTAAACAAACAAACAAACAAACAAACAACAAAGCAAAAGTGACCAAACTTTACTATCCAAACACTGCTTACCTAGCCAACTAAAAATACCGATACACAAAGTAAATCACAGAAAGACAACAATTAAGGTTCACAGGGAGGTCACTAACACAGCCGCACCACTGTGCTCCCCCTTCTCCTTTGCTTGGCCAAATGCTTTTCTACAGTGTTCCAAGACTCTTGCACTTCAAAAACGAAAGCAAAAACATTCAGGGAAACATGCTCCAAATCAAGAAAAGATGCCAATGCTAAATGCTAAAGCAAACGAAACACGTAAATGTGCTGCAAGAGAAGAAGCATTTTGCTAAATGTCAAAGCGAATGTAAAAGGGAAATATTCTGCATGTTTAGAAACAAATAAGACTATCACACTTCAAAAGGGAAAGCACAGACATAATGGGAAATAAAAAAAACAATGCTAATTCAAAATGCTGCAAAATCAGTTGATGCAACCGAAGTGCTCCATGCCACGATGGGGAGTCGCACAATGGAAGAGTTACAGTGATTATGTCTGCATTCATATGCACTTACGTGAGACTGGCGTTAACAGGAAGTCTTACATCTTAAAGAAAGTAACCTACATTACAACCTTCCAATCAGTGCATACACTTGACCTTAAAGGTACAATAGGTTGTTTCGGACTTCTAACAATGACACTCATTCTTTAGGCCTAACAAAGCCATGCTTATTCATGAAAAATAAACATAATATTTCTGCTTCCCATATTGTTTGGTTGTTACTGCAAAGGAAATGCAACCTTCAATGCTTAACTTTAACCCCTGTTCTTCCAAAACAAAATTTAATTTTACTGTATGTAGGCTACACAAAACAATATGATTAGCCTATTGTTATATTCCTGTGTTCTGTGTCTTAGTGTATCATTGTTTAGTATTATTTATTCTTGTAATTTATTATTTTTCATATTTCATGTCTGGTTCTGTTTATATTCGTTAGTCTTTGCACTCGTCTTCCCCTGTGATGTCTGAGTCTGAATGTTTTCTAGCCCAGTCACTCCCTTCTCTGCGTGCCCCACTATTCGGGTGTTTACGGTAGTTCCCGGTTTCAGTCTTCCTTCCAATCTTACATTCCTTACTTCTTGCTTTCTCTCCATTTCATGTTTGTACATAGCACTAATATACTAATCCCAACTAACAGTACTAATTATACTAACACACTAATATGTTTGTCAAACTAACAAACTAACATTCACTAGTTTTGAGTATTTGTAATTTAAATCACTTAACTAACTTACTAACGCATCTCCAGTTTCAATTCTGTTCTGTAACTCCGCCCCCCTATTCTATCACTGATGACTTGCTTAGTTTCAGCGAAGTATTCGCACCTGTCTCTCTCTATCGCTGCATCTCCTGATTCTCTGCAATTGTCTACTCTCTAGTTTGTATTACATGTGTGTCATTGTGAATCCAGTCCACGTTTTCATTTCCCCCTCGTTATTGTCCTATTACCCTTTCATGTGTCTCACCTGATGTTTATTTGTTAGACCGCCCTCACTCCCATGCCCCGCCTAGTTTGTCCCATTCCCCTGTGTATTTATACCTGTCCTTTTCAGTTGCACGCTGCTAGTTCGTCTTGTCCTGTTCTGTTCCCGAGCCCTTGCTTCCTTCCCCCAGTTCTAGCCCCCTTGTTCCTGAGTCCTTTTGTTACTACGCTCTGTCTCCCCGCCGTGACATATTACTTACGGGACTGTAAGAGGAAGTGTTCTAATTATTGTAAAGGGTTGTGTCTGCAGCCACTGCATTGTTCTTTTTATTTTGTTTGTGAATGTGTCCATGGTTTAGGAGTGGTGATATTGGAAATGTATTGTACTCCTGCAGGAGACAGCTGGCAGGGCAGAAACTGTAAGAGAAAAAAGAGGAGCTTTGGAGGCCAGAGAGAGAGAAGGGGTAAGTAAGGACAAGATTTAATCACTCAGCACTATTGTGTACTCATACAATATGCCATATAAAGTGGTGTCTGAGACCACTAGTGAAAATGCTTCCATTTTACATTATTTTCTAATTGAAGATGACTGGAATTATACTGGAGTATAATAACCCCATAAATGATGTTCAAAATTCAAAATTATAGTTGGTGTTGGATTACAATTAAAAACGGGTTCAGGCAAACAGGCAAATCCATCACAAACTGCTTATAAACTACAGTTTTGGTTGTGGTGAAATATTCACTTGTATAACTAATTTACTTTTTTTCAGCTTTATTGGACAGTATATAGTATAGAGAGAAAGGAAGAATAGGAGCGAGAGCGGGAAAGACATGCGACAAATGTCAGACGGTCGGATTCGGATCGCTGACGTCGCGGCTCGCAATCAGCATGCGGTCAGTGCTCTACAGGCTGCGCCACCGAGACACCCCGAGTGAACAAGTTTTTAAGCAGTTTTCCAGTTACCTTGAGTTCGCACTGACGTTAACAGGATCCATGATGTCTGGCTCCTATATATTGGTGCATCTGAAAAGAAAATTGAATATCATGGAACAGTTCCTTTTTTTCTGTAATTATAATTAAAAAAGTGAAACTTTCATATATTCTAGATTCATTACACATGAAGTGAAATATTTCAAGCCTTTTTTTTGTTTTAATCTTGATGATTACGGCTTACAGTGTCATGGTGTAGTGACCAATTGGGGCCACCAGGGGGCAGGAGGCTCATTAGTGGCAGGAGAGCGTTCCCCCTGAGAATATTTAAGGTCGACGCTTTGGTGTCCACTGTTCGCTCTGGCGCAAAGATGGTTGAGTCCAGTAATGTGCTGGTTTGAGTTTCTGACACTCGTTAAAGAAAGAGGTAAGGAAGGTGCTCAGTTTGCTTGTGTGTGTACACTGCTGGCGCCTTACTATAGGTTATTTGTTTTCGTTCTCTTTTATTTTTCGTGCTCGTGTGAGTCGGTGGTAGAGGGACGGTGTCCCCAGTATATGTTTTTTGGTTTGTGTTTTTCTCCTGAGCTCCTTTCTATTTTCGTGCCTAGTCTTTTGCTAGGTTGTACTTTTATTTAATCCCCGGTCCGGGGATTTCAGTGCTCAATTTAAGCACTTATTTTGGTTGGGTAGTCGCCCTGTTTTTTAAGGGTCGTTTTATTTTCTCATAGCCGTTTTGGGCTTTATATTCTGATTTTATTCTGAGTTTTCATCCGTATTATTTTCTCTTCCTCCCTCTGTTCCGGGAGTATTCCCCATTTGTATTTGTACATCCCAGTTCCTTTCTCTTTCGGGATTTTGTGGCGGCGTGTTCGCTTATAGGGGTTTACCTGTAGTCGCGTCTGGCTCTCCGCCCATCCTCGACATAACATACAGCTCATTAAGTGTTCAAATTTGGGATTGAGATGAACGAAATGCAACATATGCAGAGGCCCCAGGACCAATCCAATCCACTCCACAGGCAATTCCTTGATTATAAATTCTCTACAAAGGAGAACAATCCTTGTACGTTGTTTATTTTGTCCGTTGTTGTGACATTGACCCGCCCCAGAATAAGGAAACGCCTGATTGCTCACTCCCCGCCCATCTCCTCCTCATCCCTCATCCACATAAGTTCGGAAGGATGTGCCTTTTCACACCACTCTCAACTCAGTCGCAACTGCAAGGTAAATATATTTACTGCCAGATTACCTATTTGAATACATATTTCTTATATACGAATGTTATATCTACATACTACACATACATAACATATGGTTATGTATATATGGTTTCATAATAAGGAGATGAGTTCTATGATGATCAAGAAGATGATGAGGCTAAGATTTATCTATTTATTTTCATTTATATTGCAAATGGGGTCATTTAGTAAGGTACTTTTACTGGGCTAGATGTATAAATTACTGTGTGCAGGTCTGTTAGATTAATCTGGTAAGTGATTACTTTGTGATTTTTATCATTATGTGATAAAACAAGAGATTTTACCATGTGCTTTCAGACCATATAAACTAAATTAAATGTATTCACTCTTATATTCAAACAAAAATAAAGAAACTATTGCAATCCAATTCTATAGTCAATAGAAATATATATTTACTATAAAAGCCGTTTTTCCAGTCGTGAACTAATCGTTTTAAATTCCTGATGTTTCCTTCTTGCACTTTCTTACGTTTACTCTTCCCTGTTGTTCAGGCTACTTATTTAAGCCTGCTGTAAAAAAAAAAAAAGTGTTGTCTCCACTAGTTCATTCTGTGTTGCCAAAATCTACTACCTAATGTTTGAAAATTAGTCTACAAATATGGCATCATTGAAATTGTGACTGCTTGATAAGCTTTGATAAGCTTTGAGTCAAACATTTTTCACGACAAACATTTATCTACAGGTTTAATAAAACGTTAGGCTACGATTTGAGGGTCACTATTGCCAAAATCAACTGAAATAATTTTTGAAAAAGTGTACAAACATCACAAGCTCACAATATAGGCAACATTTAATTGGTTGCGCAACACTGCGACGCACTGTTAATTTTCATGGATTTCGAACCTATAGCATTAATTGAATCGATACAAACATTAAATTATGTGTAATATCGAGTTCCGTTGCGACACTTTTTGACACTGGTTCTAACGCGCCTCTTAGAAGCTCTCCTTTTTGTTAAGGCGGAGAAATGCGTTTTTCACGCAAATTCAGTTTCGTTTCTCGGTTGTGTCAGCTGGAAAAACCGAGATGGACCCAGCTAAAATAACTGCTGTGAGGAACTGGCCCACCCCTGAATCTGTTAAACATATGCAGAGATTCTTAGGGTTCGCCAATTTTTATCGGCGCTTTATTCGCAACTTTAGCACTGTGGTCGCGCCCATCACGGCGCTCACCAAAAAGACTGCTCCAGCGCACTTTGTTTGGACTCCTTGCGCAGAGGCGGCGTTCGTCGAGTTAAAGAAAAGGTTCTGTTCTGAACCTATCTTAATAACTCCAAACCCGTCTCATCCCATTCATTGTGGAGGTCGATGCCTCCGAGCTGGGGGTGGGAGCCATTCTCTCACAATGGTCCCCCCAGGACCAGAAAGTGCATCCCAGTGCATTCTTCTCTCGGTCACTGTCCCAGGCTGAGAGCAATTATGATGTTGTTGATAGGGAGCTGCTGGCAGTCAAACTAGCCTTGGAGGAGTGGCGCCACTGGCTGGAGTATGTCCAAACTGCAAAAACACGCCACTCACGTCAGGCGTCAGGTGTTGTTTTTTGCGCGCTTTTCTTTTATTTTGACATACCGTCCAGGTTCTAAAAACACGAAACCCGACGCCCTCTCCCGGGTGTTTGATAAGACCGACAGGGAACAAGTTCCTCAACCTATTCTCTCTGGTGATCAGATCGTGGCGCCTGTGATCTGGGAGGTTGAGTCGGCGGTGCGGAGAGCACTACACTGAGAGCCAGATCCAGGAGGGGGTCGCCTCACTGCCTCTTCGTGCCCGCTGGGGTTCGGTCCCAGGTGCTGCAGTGGGGACACGCCTCATGGTTGGCAGGGCATCCCGGGGTTCACCGCACCAGGGATTTTTTGTCCAGGCGGTTCTGGTGGCCCAGGATGGAGAAGGACGTCCGGGAGTTTGTGGCCGCCTGTTCAGTCTGTGCCCGCAGCAAGGGCTCACACCGCCCCCCTCAGGGCTATTACGGCCGCCACCCATTCCGAGGCATCCTTGGAGCCACGTGGCCCTGGATTTTATTACGGGGTTGCCGTCATCTGAAGGCAAAACAGTTATCCTGGCAGTGGTCGACCGGTTTTCCAAGGCGGCTCATTTTGTGGCACTACCCAAATTACTGTCGGCAGCAGAAACCGCTCGGTTGGTAGTCGACCACGTTTTTAGATTACACGGTCTTCCCCAGGACGTGGTGTCTGCAGTTCGCGTCTCGTTTCTGGCGTGCGTTCTGCTCCCTGTTAGGCGCCTCGGTGAGTCTCTCATCGGGTTTTCAGAGACCAATGGGCAGACATAACGTACTAACCAGACTCTGGTAAACAGTTCCTCGCGGATTGGGAGGGCTATGGTCCCGAGGAGCGCTCTTGGGTCCCCTCTAGGGATATTTCGGACCCAGAGCTCATCCGCGAATTCCGCTGGTGGGGGGCTGAAGGATCGTCTGGGGCCGCTCCTTAGTAGGGGGGTCCTGTCAGGATTGGGAGGTAGTACCGGTCGTTTTATTATTATATTTTCACCTGGCCCTCATTAGTGCCAAGGGTACCTACTTCCTGAAGGTGTATATAAAGCACTCGCGGACAATCGGTCGACGCTTTGGTGTCCACTGTTCGCTCTGGCGCAAAGCTGGTAAAAGCACAGGGTAGACTCGGTACTTATGAGTCAGGTATTGTGCTGGTTGGGTTTCTATTCTCTGTTTAAAGAAAAGGGTAAGAAGGGTGCAGTGTGCACAGCTGACGCCCTTCTCAAGGTTCTTTGTTTCTACTTTTATTTTCGTGCTCGTGTGAGCTCTTGGGTGAGGGACGTTGTCCCCGGTAAATGTATTTTGGTTTTGCGTTTTTTCCTAAGCTGCGTCTCATGGTTATTTGTTTTCGTGCCTGGTGTTTTTGCTAGGTTGTACTTTTATTTTGTTTCCCTGGACTGGGGTGTTCAGTGCTCGCATTACAGCACTTATTTCTGTTGGGTTGTTTGCCCTGTTTTTGAAGGGTCGCTTTATTTTCTTATAGCCGTTTTGGGCGCTTCTTTTTGTTTGATCGGAGAGTGTCTCCGTATTCATTTCTGTTCCTTTCCCGGTTCCCTTATGTCCCGGGATTTTGTGGTATTAATATTATTAATACTTATAAGGTATCACCCTTGGTCGCCCCTGGCCCTCCGCCAATCCTCGACACTACATGATGTTTATTAAACTTGATCGGTACTGTCTGACAAAAAACAGAACTCGTAAATTGCAACAATTGTTACCACGGGTGAGGTCAGTTGTTACACTTGTTTAAAAATGTAAATTAAAATGTTTGGGAAATGAATTCATTCTTTTTTAAATTAATTGCATGTATTGAGGTACTTGTTTCCTCATTCTATTGTTAAAGATTGGGTTAATACGAGATGTAACTGGTTGTTTTTATTTAAATGACTTTACATTGTAATTGAGCTCACAGGAGCAGATCGGTTTGTCATCCAGTCATACTGGATCCCGTCTCGGCTGACCTGCGGATTTCCGTCAGCTCTGAGCAAAATCAATAAAAAGAAGAAATGCTACAACTCAATGCGATTTTTTAAACTTGTACTACACTCAGTAGTTTCTGATCGGGTGAAAACTTACAATCAACCCCGTGTTAAACCACACCCCAATCTCCCCTACAAACCCGAAAAACAGAGAACACATTGCGCACCCTTAGTTACCGTTACTTTCGACCCACTCCTGAATTACTTTCATCCCGCTCGGCAGGGATGAAAGTAACATTGCACTCGGTCAATTCTTGGCCTATTTATGTTAAACTCATATATCCTAGAATGAAAATTACAGTTGATAATAGTGAAGGACGTGTGCAGCTGTTGGGCCCTTGAGCATTGCTCCAGGGGAGGATTGTCTCCTGCTTAGTCTAATCAACTGTACGTCGCTCTGGACAAGAGCGTCTGCCAAATGCCATTAATGTAATGTAATGAGCAAGTGTGAATGACCACATAAACAAATTAATGCTTACATCGAGGATAACTGCGTAACCTTGCATAGAGTACAAATGAAAATAGATGACAAACGTTACTGTATTTGTTAGATCCATGTTAAAAGGTTGAGAACCACTAAATTGCTTAGCTAGTACCGTGTTGCTGTCAGTAAGATGTAAAGCAATTCTTTTATCAGCCATTTTATATTCATTTCTTCTGCCATAATGAATATGCTGACAGGGTTTAAGGCACACCTCTGTGACATTGTTCAGAAGCTCCATAATTGCAGCATCCACACTTAGATCACTACAAGCGTTTTCCATTGCACTAAATTGTGCAATCTACTCTAATCCACCTCTAGCAGTCAAATTAGTCTATTCATTCATGAATTCATTCATTATCCGAACCCGCTTATCCTGAACAGGGTCGCAGAGGGGCTGGAGCCTATCCCAGCATACATTGGGCAAAAGGCTGGAATACACCCTGGACAGGTCGCCAGTCCATCACAGGGCACACACACCATTCACTCACACACTCAAATTAATCTAGCGCATCATAGCTTGCATATAGAATGAACTTGCTTACCATAACGTTCTGATGTGCTTAAAGTTCTAGCAATATAATTATTTAGTGGAAAAAGGCCCCCTGATTAACATTAGCGGTGACAATATAAACTAGCAAAAGCATTTCTACTAATAGTACTGTCTAATGTTAAAGAAATTATTCTGTTTCAGTGTGATCGCTTATTCTTCTATATCTAGAGAAATCCCAGTGAGGAGCAAGAGCCCCTTAATGTGTGATGTCATATGTTGTTCTGCAAACTAATCCATTTTAAAGCCAACCCTTTAATTAAGGACTGGACATCGCCCCTCTTTGTGTGGAGATTGAGGATCATAATATCAATCCTGTGATAGGTGGCTAATAAATCGGTTATTATGACATATGTGTGCCCTTTCTGAAAATACATGTGTATACAGTGCATCCGGAAAGTATTCACAGCGCTTCACTTTTCCAACATTTTGTTATGTTACAGCCTTATTCCAAAATGGAATAAATTCATTTTTTCCCTCAATTCTACACACAACACCCCATAATGACAACATGAAAGAAGTTTTTGAAATTTTGGCAAATTTATTAAAAATAAAAAACTATGAAATCACATGTACATAAGTATTCACAGCCTTTGCTCAATACTTTGTTGATGCACCTTTGGCAGCAATTACAGCCTCAAGTCTTTTTGAATATGATGCCACAAGCTTGGCACACCTATCTTTGGGCAGTTTCGCCCATTCCTCTTTGCAGCACCTCTCAAGCTCCATCAGGTTGGATGGGGAGCGTCGGTGCACAGCCATTTTCAGAACTCTCCAGAGATGTTCAGTCGGATTCAAGTCTGGGCTCTGGCTGGGCCACTCAAGGACATTGTCCTGACTTCAGTTGTCCTGAAGCCACTCCTTTGATATCTTGGCTGTGTGCTTAGGGTCGTTGTCCTGCTGAAAGATGAACCCTCGCCCCAGTCTGAGGTCAAGAGCGCTCTGGAGCAGGTTTTCAACCAGGATGTCTCTGTACATTGTTGCATTCATTTTTCCCTCAATCCTGACCAGTCTCCCAGTTCCTGCCGCTGAAAAACATCCCCACAGCATGATGCTGCCACCACCTTGTTTCACTGTAGGATAGTATTGGCCAGGTGATGAGTGGTGCCTGGTTTCCTCCAAACATGACGCCTGAAATTCACGCCAAAGAGTTCAATCTTTGCCTCATCAGACCAGAGAATTTTGTTTCTCATGGTCTGAGAGTCCTTGTTACGCCCCCCTCTGATGGTCGGAGGCCGCCGGCGTAACAGACAGTGAGGGTCTGGAAATGGAGGAGGCAGTGACACCAAATAGTTGTAACAATAATTTATTAACAAAAAAAAAACAACCGGAACACAGGGCCGAGACACATGTACCCAACCCCCTGAGCTATGCAGCGACTACTAAAAGAAAAAGCCCAAAACAAACTAACCCTACCTAAACACACAAAAACAACCCCAGGTCTAATCCCCCTAGCCTAACCCCCTTGACAGGCGCGCTAGCACCCCAAAGACATGGGTTAGTGTCGCCGCTCTAACTGTTGTACTAATACAGAGAGAAGTCTACATGTGGTGCAGGACAAGATGTAGACCTGCAGGCGGATACCTAAGTTCCCTACCTCTCGAACCCGGTCCGGCTGAATCTAGAAAAAAGACAAAAAGAGAACAAAGTTACCAAACAGCTGGTAAACTGAAAAAGGTAAAAAAAAGTGAATCAAAAACTACATAATCAAAACAGAATCAAAAGTATCAAACAAATAAACAGAGAAATCTGAGACCTGCCACATCCCCTGACTGGGAGCAAACAAAGAACTTAAATAGGGTGTGTGTGATGATAGGTTGATTTGGTGACTCCAGCTGCAGGCAATCCAGATGATTAGCTGACAGAGGAATCTACTAAGGGATGACAAAAGTGAATTACTGAAATGAAACCAGAGGGAAAACACACACAACGAAACAGAACAGAACTACATGTACACAGATCTAACTATGAACATGTACAAAAACCCCACCACCCGTAACAGTCCTTCAGGTGCCTTTTGGCAAACTCCAGGCCGGCTGCCATGTGCCTTTTACTAAGGAGTTGCTTCCGTCTGGCCACCCTACCATACAGGCCTGATTGGTGGATTGCTGCAGAGATGGTTGTCCTTCTGGAAGGTTCTCCTCTCTTCACAGAGGAACGCTGGAGCTCTGACAGAACCCATCGGGTTCTTGGTCACCTCCCTGACTAAGGCCCTTCTCCCCCAATTGCTCAGTTTAGACGGGCGGCCAGCTCTAGGAAGAGTCGTGGTGGTTCCGAACTTCTTCCATTTGCGGATGATGGAGGCCACTGTGCTCATTGGGACCTTCAAAGCAGCAGACATTTTTCTGTACCCTTCCCCAGATTGGTGCCTTGGGACAATCCTGTCTCGGAGGTCTACAGGCAATTCCTTTGACTTCATGTTTGTGCTCCGACATGCACTGTCAACTGTGGGACCTTATATAGACAGGTGTGTGCCTTTCCAAATCATGTCCAATCAACTGAATTTACCACAGGTGGACTCCAATTAAGCTGTAGAAACATGTCAAGGTTGATCAGTGGAAACAGAATGCACCTGGGCTCAATTTTGAGCTTCATGGCAAAGGCTGTGAATACTTATGTACATGTGATTTCTTTTTTTTTCTTTTTTATAAATTTGCAAAAATGTCAAAACTTATTTCATGTTGTCATTATGGGGTGTTGTGTGTAGAATTTTGAGGAAAAAAATGAATTTATTCCATTTTGGAATAAGGCTGTAACATAACAAAATGTGGGAAAAGTGAAGTGCTGTGAATACTTTCCGGATGCATTGAATCATCCATCATGGATAACATGATTATGCAGTGGTTATGTAGTGATGTGGTTGTGTTATTCTATGGCAGCACACTGATGGGCTGGACTCTGCATGTACTCCTGCTGGGCCTGCTACTGCCAGGGTTGCAGGCCTTTAAGCCTTTACTGGGAAACTCCATCACCCACCGGGAGATAACTGAGATGGCCATCCTGCGCAAAACCGCAGAGGTCTGCCGAGCATTGGCCATCACCGAGTGGAGAGATTTCCCCATTCCTGTAAGAGACTATCTATCTAGTTACAGCACTATGCAAGAGTTTTAGGCAAGTGTGAAATTCTGTAAAATAAAAAATAGAAATGTTATGGAAAACTAAATGCATGAAGAGAAGAAGTGAATGAACAGAAGAAAATTGTAAATCAAATCAATATTTGGTGTGACCACCAGCATCAATTCTTCCAGGTATACTTGCACTCAGTTTTTGATGGAACTCGGCAGGTAGGTTGTTCCGAACATCTTAGAGAACTAGCCACAGTTCTTCAGTGGATTTAGGCAGCCTCAAATGCTTCTCTCTTCATTTAATCCCAGACAGACTCAGTGATTTTGAGATCAGGGATCTGTGGGGGCCATACCATCACTTCCAGGACTCCTTGTTCTTCTTTAGGCTGAAGATAGTTCTTAATGAAATTGGCTGTATGTTTTGGGTTGTTGTCCTGTTGCAGATTCAAGTTTGGGGCCAATCAGATGCCTCTCTGATGGTCTTGCATGATGGATAAGTATCTGCCTGTACTTCACAGCATTGAGGAGACTATTAATTCTGACCAAATCCCCAACTCCATTTGCAGAAATGCAGCCCCAAACTTGCAAGGAACCTCCACCATGCTTCACTGGTGCCTGCAGACAATCATTCTTGTACCGCTCTCCAGCCCTTTGGTGAACAAATTACCTTCTGCTACAGCCAAATATTTGACTCAACAGTTCAGAGAACCTGCTGCCATTTTTCTGCACCCCAGTTCCCCCTGTTTTTGTGCATAGTTGAGTCGCTTGGCCTTGTTTCCACGTCGGAGGTATGCCTTTTAGGCCAAAATTCTTCCATGAAGACCACTTCTGACCAGACTTCTCCCCACAGTAGATGTGTGTACCTGGTTCCCACTGGTTTTTGCCAATTCTGAGCTGATGGCACTGCTGGACACCTTCCGATTGCGAAGGGAAGTAAGCATGATGTGCCGACCATTGCGTCTATGGTCCTCAACGTTGCCCGTGTGCGTCTTCAACAGAGCTTGGACAGCACAACTGGAAACCCCTGTCTGCCTTGAAATTTCTGCCTGGGAGAGACCTTGCTGATGCAGTATAACTACCTTGTGTCTTGTTGCTGTGCTCAGTCTTGCCATGGTGTATGACTTCTGCCACCTCACCTTGGAAGCTGAGTTTCTGTTCCTCACCCAGTTTTAACCCTCCTACACAGCTGTTTCTGTTTCAGTTAATGATTGTGTTTCAACCTACATATTAAATTGATGATCATTAGCTCCTGTCTGATATAATTGGTTAATCACACACCTGACTATATGCCTACAAAATCCCTGACTTTGTGCAAGTGTACCTAGAAGAATTGATGCTGGTTTGAAGGCAAAGGGTGGTCGCACCAAATATTGATTTGATTTAGATCTTTCTTCTATTCATTCACTCTGCATTTTGTTAATTGATAAAATTAAACTTAACATTTCTATTTTTGAAGGCATTCTTACTGTAAAGCATTTTTTCACACGTACCTAAACGTTTGCACAGTACTGCATGTTATCAGAAACTATAACATTTAATTGCTAGCTTAACATTGTTTAGCTTGTGGTATTCTCTCTGTAACAGACCGGTAGAAGACTGTCTGCATCTAAAGTGCAGAGAGCCTGCTCACGCAACGACGGCTCCCTGTGGTCTGCTGTCAATTTCAAGGCCTCCATCATGACAATGTACTTGAGCAAAGCAGACGTGGATGTCATTTACCATCTGAGTGATCAGCACCACTTCAAAGGGGAGGACTTCACAGGCAGCCGGGCCCTCATCACAGATGGCATGGCCAGCATAAAGGCCAATATCCGGCAGGAGAATTTTATCTCAGCAAGATTTACTCTGGGGAAGATCTGCCACACCCTGCAGGTGAGAGGCAGGTGTGTGAGTGTGTGCATGTGAGTGAGAGATATGCTGTAAAGATGAGAACACTGCGTGTCTTCTCCCTTGCAGGATTTTTATAGTAACAGTAACTGGATTGAACTGGAAAACAAGCATCCAAACACCAACCTGATCCGACCAGATGAAAGCATCGGAAACGGAGGAGGTAGGGAGAGAGATGCCCCTTTTACTTTGATGCCACTTTATTAACCCCTTCCCTGCCAATTATTTTTGAAAAAACCTGTCATTTTCAGACGATTTAAAAAAATAATATTTAATATAGTATTTTTTATGCTGATTATGAAAAATAACTTGTATTTCATTTTTTTCCCATTTTTGTGGTTGAAATTTTATTTTGAAAATAAAAGTGTTTAGACGTGTTTACTCGTCCGTGACTGAAAAAAACACATTCGGTAAAAACGTATACTCGCTTCCACCGGGGAAGGGGTTAAAACATCATAAATTAAAAAAAATAACATAAGTTCTTTAGTTAATAAAGTCTTTATTTTCTCAATGCAGCTTGAACAAGCGAAGGTCAGAAGCCGGCAAACAGATACAGCAGTGATAAAGCAGTTTGTAATAGATAGTCCTGGTAATAGGTCAGGTTTCCAGCAAACAGATACAGTGGTGTGAAAAAGTGTTTGCCCCCTTCCTGATTTCTTATTTTTTTTGCATGTTTGTCACACTTAAATGTTTCAGATCAAACAAATTTAAATATTAGTCAAAGACAACACAAGTAAACACAAAATGCAGTTTTTAAATGAAGGTTTTTGTTATTAAGGGAGAAAAAAAAATCCAAACCTACATGGCCCTGTGTGAAAAAGTGATTGCCCCCTAAACCTAATAACTGGTTGGGCCACCCTTAGCAGCAACAACTGCAATCAAGTGTTTGCGATAACTTGCAATGAGTCTCTTACAGCGCTGTGGAAGAATTTTGGCCCACTCATCTTTGCAGAATTGTTGTAATTCAGCCACATTGGAGGGTTTTCGAGCATGAACCGCCTTTTTAAGGTCATACCACAGCATCTCAATAGGATTCAGGTCAGGACTTTAACTAGGCCACTCCAAAGTCTTCATTCTGTTTTTCTTCAGCCATTCAGAGGTGGACTTGCTGGTGTGTTTTGGATCATTGTCCTGCTGCAGAACCCAAGTTCGTTTCAGCTTGAGGTCACGAACAGATGGCCGGACATTCTCCTTCAGGAGTTTTTCGTAGACAGCAGAATTCATGGTTCCATTTATCACAGCAAGTCTTCCAGGTCCTGAAGCAGACCATCACACTACCACCACCATATTTTACTGTTGGTATGATGTTCTTTTTCTGAAATGCAGTGTTACTTTTACGCCAGATGTAATGGGACACACACCTTCCAAAAAGTTCAACTTTTGTCTCGTCAGACCACAGAGTATTTTTCCAAAAGTCTTGGGGAACATCAAGATGTTTTCTGGCAAAATTGAGACGAGCCTTAATGTTCTTTTTGCTCAGCAGTGGTTTTCGTCTTGGCCATTTTTGCCCAGTCTCTTTCTCATGGTGGAGTCATGAACACTGACCTTAACTGAGGCAAGTGAGGCCTGCAGTTCTTTGGATGTTGTTGTGGGGTCTTTTGTGACCTCTTGGATGAGTCGTCGCTGCGCTCTTGGGGTAATTTTGGTCGGCCGGCCACTCCAGGTTCACCACTGTTCCATGTTTTCGCCATTTGTGGATAATGGCTCTCACTGTGGTTTGCTGGAGTCCCAAAGCTTTAGAAATGGCTTTATAACCTTTTCCAGACTGATAGATCTCAATTACTTTGTTTCTCATTTGATCTCGGCATGATGTCTAGCTTTTGAGGATCATTTGGTCTACTTCACTTTGTCAGGCAGGTCCTATTTAAGTGATTTCTTGATTGAGAACAGGCATGGCAGTAATCAGGCCTGGGTGTGGCTAGAGAAATTGAACTCAGGTTTGATAAACCACAGTTAAGTTATGTTTTAACAGGGGGGGGGCAATCACTTTTTCACACAGGGCCATGTAGGTTTGGATTTTTTTTTCTCCCTTAATAATAAAAACCTTAATTTAAAAACTGCATTTTGTGTTCACTTGTGTTGTCTTTGACTAATATTTAAATTTGTTTGATGATCTGAAACATTTAAGTGTGACAAACATGCAAAAAAATAATCCAAAGAGTAGTAGTGGTCACAGGCGATGGGTCGAAAACAAACGGGCTTATCAGACAAAAACACAATCCAGAAACAAAACTACGGGTCAGAATCAGACAGGCAGAATAAGTTAAACTCAGAGGTCGGGGACAAAACACTTCTTAACAGATATCAGAAACCGCTGGCAGGGAACTGAACAAACAAAGGGGTTTAAAAAACACAGGTAATGAGAGGGAATGGGAATCAGGTGGGGAAACAATCAGGAAGTGAAACAAGTGAAATGAATGAATGAAGTGAAAGGAACTGACACGCTCACAACATAGACCGAATACAATACATTGAAAACACAACATTTAGTACTTTGCTGATGGACTGCAGCATCCTCACCGGCAGCAGAGGGTTATGTAGATGTGACTTCTGCAGGGCAGGTGATGCTCCGTCTGACAGTAAAGGTCTGAAACCACACCCTCAAAACTGAATTATAAAAAGGCATGAGTGCTGAAAAGACCTGGGCACATCAAAATGAACTTCTGGTCATAGCCCATCGCTGCAGCCCTCCACAGGAGAGTTCAGGCCAGACCCCTCCAGCTGAGATTAGGGTGGTACAGCAGCCACCAGGCAGTATGTACATGGAAAGCTGTAACCCGGCTCTGCAAGGCCACCAGGCCCTGTCCACCCTCCTGTAGTGGGAGATGTAGCACCGCTGCCCAATGCTGCCCCAACCAAAAAAAGTCCACCAGTCTTCTCTGCAGTTCCTTGAGTAGGCCTCTTGGGGGCTCCAGCCATGGCACTGAGGCAGACAGGTTATTTGTGACCAAGTCCCTCCCCCGAAAGGACATTAGTGGGAGGAAGCACCACCATTTAGATACAGCCATGTCCAGCGTGCCCTCCTGCAGTTCATCTAAGTACGCATCAACACACCTAAAACCTCCATCTGATCCCTCCTCCACCCCAACCAAACTAGGTGGTGCCCCCCCCCCCCCCCATCCACTCCTCTACCTGTAGGGCCTCACATTTCCTCCAGTAGACCTTTGCTGAGGAGGCCCTCTCATACAAACCCAGAGTGTGTTTCAGAGCCAGACCACATTAATCCAAACGTTCATGTGGTCTGCACAGGCAGAAACTGTGATTGGTGAGCCCTGCAGTGCCCCTGATCGCAGATCTCAATATCTTAGCAAAACACGTTTCACTTGCATTTCATTCGTCACTTGCAAATTGCAGATAAAGCTGCAACCAATTTTCGTTCTGGGAACATAAAGGCTGCTTTCTCAAAGAACGAATATTAGCAGCACACTGATGGAGGTACTACACTCACCGAGCACTTTATTAGGTATTTATTACACTTAATGTTTAGTCTTCTACTGCTGTAGCCTATCTACTTAAGAGTTATGAGTTGTGTAAAACCCCACGCTAACCCAATGACGGAATTTAGCAAGGGCCGAAGGGGTTTGCATGCTTGCCTTCTGGTGTTGCTGGAAGAATATTAGTAGGGTTAAATAGTAATGACCGCTATGCGGAGAGTCTAGATCAGCTAATGAATAAACCACGTTACAAAGACAATAGTACCACTACTGCCTTCCGCTCTTTACTGGTCCGGGCTGAGCAAGAATCTCCACAGTAGGGCCAATACATTTACCTTAGTTATCTGATTCCATTCAAGATATAATTTTGATATTTGGGTTTGAAACATACGCGAACCTCAGGAGTGATTACACTCGACTCGCGCCACCATTACTCAATATATGCTCCCGGGATTAGCATTATTGCTGAAATCTCAGTTTGGCAGAGAACTCAGAGGCTGAGGGTCTAGCCAACACAATACATGCACTATACTGACATGATGGTTGCAAGCCAAGGTCGACGTGCATTTAGAGGGCTCCTTAGAGTTAACTTGACAGGAACCGGCGTAGGAACGCCCATGGGTTCCCTTCGCATCAAATTACAAGAGCCATGCACCACCAATCCTTTGGGCCGAACTTGGCTGCCTTTCCCAGCTTGGAAACACCACTAAAGTACCAAGCCGCTGATCAGTCGGCCTTTGGTCAATATTGTCCCCCTGAGTGTTCAGTCGTAATTTAGGCTGAAAAAGGTACAAGATGAATTACAGTCATGGAGATCACGCAAGTTACAAACAAAATAATTTATTCGCAGACAGGTAGGTTATTAGCTTTAGAATACCAATAGTCAATTACAAAATACACAAATTAAGAATAGAGATAGAGTAAATATGTCACATTTCAGGTCTGTCTCGCCATGTTTTATGTTTATTCATGTTGTCTTAGTCACGTAGTGTCATCATGTATTATGTTGTCTAGGTTCGTCATGTTGTTTAGTTATGTTTCGTTACGATTTATTTTCTTGTCATGTTTAGTTGTGTCTCGTTACGATTTCTTTTCTTGTCATGTCTAGTTATGTTTTCGTACGATTTTATTACCTGGTTATGTTGAGTGATTATCGTCTTAGTTTTCGCGTTGTGTCATGTTTTGATTTATGTTTATTGTTTCGTTAACTGGTCACGGTTTATGCATACACTTTTACATGTTTTTCCGCAAACCTTGCGTTCCGCCTTTTCTCTCTCTCTCCTTCTGTCATTCACTTCCTAATTGTTTCTATTTGTCTATTTACTAAAACTACTAACGCTAGATCAGGATTGGGTAGAGACTAACAAACTAATCATGTGTTCATGTTACCTTACGTTTCTCGTGCATGTCATTTACTAATTTACTAATGCTAGGGCAGGATAGGTTTATTACTAACGATTACTAATCTCCTTGTTAAACTTGTCATCCATCGCACCTGTTTTCCATTTCCTTGCTACGCTCTAACTAATTGTCTACACCTGTCTACACCTGCATTTATAGCCCAGTCGCGCAACTGTTCACTGCGAAATTGTCTGCCTCTGTTTTCCACGCAACTCTTGAGCATTTACTGTTTTGATTACACGTTACGATCCAAGCCCGTCATCGACTATTGATTATTGATTTCTGTTTTGTGACCTTCGTTTGTTTCTTGACTACGTCCCCGCCTACCGTTTTTGTACTTTTGCCCCGCTGATTGTTTCATGGTTTCGACTCCCGCTTCGCCCACGACTACGCCTCTGCCTGCCGTCCGCCTGTTCATCTGCCCCGCTGACAGCTCTCCTGCTACCGGACCTCCCTGCACGCCTACCGACTACGAGATTGCCTCTTCCCTCGGCACCGTGCTTTTTGTTTGTTTTGTATTTGTTTGGCTGGATCTTCGTGTATGGACTTTGCTTGTGTTGACTACGCTCCTGGGACTCGTCCCGAATAAAGCCCTAACGGGACTTTATTTTACTATTGTTTCTGAGTCGTGCATTTTGGGTCCAACCCCCACGCACCCGTCTCAAAATAATCATACCTAGCCTGCTTTGGCTACACACAAACACAGAGTATACACAGTGTGACATACACATATACATGCGCAGAATATGCTGTGTAGGAAGTTGAATGCGATCTTCCTGATACTTACATACACAAGACATGTTGTGTGGGAAGTCGAATGCGATCTTCCCAGATTGGTCTGTCTCCCTTGCTTTTATGCAAAATCATATGTTTGATATGATATGTTTGAACAACCTTGGGGGTTGTTAAGTTGGGAAAATTAAATGATTACCAAGAGAGGACATGCAGGTTTTCCCTTGAGTTACTGAAACTATGGTTTATTAAACTCCATTTGGTATGAAATGTATCTCATCCGATTCCTTGATTTTACCGGATCACATCCATACCAAACAGATTACCCTTATGTTTTATTATGTTGCAGTTATCATGAAACTTCCCTCCTGATTATCCATTTTACATGCAATTCCTGTTACCATTACATAAGACATAATGCAACAATACAAGGATCACATGGGACATGCTTTCAAGGTTTTACTGGGTCTATTTACTATCTCAACAGCAGTTTTGAATATTTAATCCAGGAGAGCAGTCACCGGTGTAATGACAGCAGTGCCCAAATGAGGGCACCGTGGCATTGTCCAGAGTCTTTCCCCTTGGAAGTGACCAGGTATGGGGTCACGGGAGAGGTCACCAATGTTCTGGAGTGCACTCTTTTCCAAGATCCCTGTGACCTAACTGCCCTTAAATCACTTCATACAGCCATCATTCATCTTCCCCTTATCTCCTTCGGCACTGATGGCCTGAACCTCCCCAAAGGTAGTCCAAACAGTACTCTGTCCCTTTGACACATACCATAAGCCCCAGCTCTCAGGTTCCTCACACAAGGCAGCCCTTCCTGAGTCCCACTTTGCCTTTGGATACCCAGGGTCGTAGGGCTGACTGTGGGTTGAGGTGTTCTCTGTAAGGAGCGGATCAGATGTTGGATGGTCGGGGGGAAAAGGTTGCAAGATATTATATCTATGAATGTAGTTGGCAGTTTTCATGATAACTGCATTATGCTGTAAATATGTACAGTCAGGTCCATAAATATTGGGACATCGACACAATTCTCATCTTTTTGGCTCTATACACCACCACAATGGATTTGAAATGAAATGAACTTTTAAATGAAATGTGCTTTAACTGCAGACTTTCAGCTTTAATTTGAGGGTATTTACATCCAAATCAGGTGAACGGTGTAGGAATTACAACAGTTTCTATATGTGCCTCCCACTTTTTAAGGGACCAAAAGTAATGGGACAATTGGCTGCTCAGCTGTTCCATGGCCAGGTGTGTGTTATTCCCTCTATCTCATTTACAAGGAGCAGATAAAAGGTCTAGAGTTAATTTCAAGTGTGCTATTTGCATTTGGAATCTGTTGCTGTCAACTCTCAATATGAGATCCAAAGAGCTGTCACTATCAGTGAAGCAAGCCATCATTAGGCTGAAAAATCAAAACAAACCCATCAGAGAGATAGCAAAAACACAAAATTTAAAATCGATTGTGGTGGTGTATAGAGCCAAAAAGATGAGAATTGTGTCGATGTCCCAATATTTATGGACCTGACTGTATTTGTACCTCTCATGGTAATATACCTTTTGGATAAACCTGATTTGGGTGAATTAAAGGAACGGTGACAAAACCCCAGATTGCTTGGTTTCTTCTCCTTATCTCCAAAATCCAGGCCTTAGTTCTTGACCCTAAAAATGAGTCACCCATCTGGAATTTACTCCCACCAATGAGACCTTGGTCAGGGAGCTAAAACAAATTACTTCTACAGAGGCAGCTTTTGCCCAGTTTTCCCTCGGCTCCTGGATGGTTATGATATCAAAGGTAGACTGTTACAAAAACTAGACTATTACACCAGTCGCACTGAACCAATCAGAATAACATCAAACATTACTATATTCTGACCTGGGATTATGAAACATCTTTATGCCATCTCCAGTATTCCTGTGCTCAAAACCTGTCAGGAATGTGAGAGAAGAGGGGCTCCCCAGGGGGCCCAGGAAGGCTCCTCCAGGAACCCTTCTCTAGCCCTCCCCCACAGGCATGGGTGCCAAAAGGTGGGGGCTAACAATGCATGCTCCGGGGAGGGGAAGTCAGCAAGCTGCCCAGCACATAACACCAAATGTTAATGTTACTGGTTTACAGTTGTGTGTTCAGAGATGCACTTCCGCATACTGTTGTAATGTGTGGTTATTTGCGTTACTATCACATTACTGTTGGGGCCGGGGGAAGACAATTCAGCGCTCTGGGCAAAATAGGAATATGCGACCCCTATGTTTTAAAGAGAAAAAAGCCAATTTATCACAGATTGAGCCCTATTTTTCAGTTAAGACAGGCGTAATGAATTAATACTGCTGACTCACCATTTGAAAGAGGACTTTGACTGCTGCAAACTCTTTAATTATCTTGGAGTAATCCAATTTGCGACCGATTTGGTGTTCAATTGAAATTTCGGCCAATCCATTCAAACGATCTTGTAACATTGTCGATTGCAGATAGTACTAGTTTGAGACGCGAACAAACTGTTTGGGTAACATTACAAATCCAAAACTTTTGATGTACCTAAGCATGTCAATGGGTGAATCGCACACATCGCTGGGATAGCTCTTGACAGCTGAGAAATTTGCCGCTTGTAGTTCTCTTTTGGTGGTATTGCTGGGCCATCATATGAACTTCCCTGGGCAAACATTGTTCTTTTTTCACTGGCAAACACTACGGTCTCACTCCTTGATTTGATGCTATCTTCGGCTGCTGGCACCTCGGGCTCATGTGATTGCAGATAAATACCCTCCTTGTCGTCGGCTTCGTCTTTCCATCTTTCTCCATCCCAGGTATAGGTCCTATCAAATATGTAAAATTTCACTGTAGGAATTTGGAATTTCAGGATTGAAAATTCATCCGAAATGGCAATTGTATTCGCTATATGCTGCTTTTCAAAAATGTATTTAAAAATTTTATGAAACTGTTTGGAAATCCAGTAGATTCTTGAAGCAAAGGGTCTGAATACTTTTTTTTAATCAATGAGAGATTTCAGTTTTTGATTTTAAATAAATTTGAAAAAATCTGAGAAACGTATTTTCAATTTGTCTTTATGGGTTACTGAGTGTAGATGACCAAAAATGTAATTTAAAATTAAACCTAAAACACAATAAAGTGTGGGGGGTCTCGATACGTTATGAAGCCAGTCTATACCTGGCATGGCTCTTCAAATGCTATGTATTGAATTGAATGGCGATTATGGGACAGTTTACCATCCCATAATTCCAAATTTGTACAGTAAAAATTCACCGAATCAATGGTCTGCATACCTGGGATGCTGTACTTCTAGAAACTCATGGTAAATAGTACCATGTATTGAATTGACTAGTGTTCATGTTGGGAGTTTGCCAAATTCCTTGAGTGAGATTTCACATAGTTGATAGGACCTATACCTGGGATGGTGTTCTAAAAGACCATAGTGGTCTTTTATTAATTTTCTTCCTGAAAATGAATTTCAAGGTGTATGTAAAATTTCTTGAAAACTGCCATGTATTGAATGCAATTACCATCCTGGAGTTTGCAATCCCATAATTCCATATTCCTACAGTAAAAAGTCACACATTCAATAGCATGTATACCTGGCATGGTGCCCTTCACGTTGTATGTAGAATTCTCTAAAAACAGTTAGATTTAAATTAGTGGCATTTTTTGAATACAATTGCCATTAATTGCGAACCCAATAGCATGTATACCTGACATGGTACTCTTCAAGGTCTACTTGCCATTTCCTGTAAACAATTTGATTCATTTCTTTTATAGATTTTTAAAGAGAACCATGTATTGAATACAACTTCCCATAATTTCAAATTGCTATGATGAAAATTCACATAATCAATGTCATATATACAATGGTTAGTGATAAGAATAACATGGTTTGATAAAATTTTTTCATGGATTTTTAAATTATGTCATGTATCGAATCGAATTGTGAATATTTTGCTGACGAGTTTGCTATTCCATAATTATAAATACCCACTGTAAAAACACACATACTCGATATGCGTGGATACATGCAAAGGTGGTTTTTGTGATTATTGTGGAATTTTGAAAACAGTTCGAGTTGACCTTTGATTTTTATAGATTTAATGAAATCGGCATGCATTAAAAAGAATTTCTATTTGAGTACTCAATGTTATTATTTTTATTATTGAATGTTTAAAATAACCAAACGGTATCATTTGGAGAATTGAACGAGTGAGTTGTGGAGATTTCAGCTGTATATTGTCGTCAAAACATGAGTTACCGTGAAATGCAATGTAGATGTGCACAGAGATTTCAAGTGCAGATAGCGTGACCGACTGTTTTTAAAGTGTGGATGGCACCCTGTATATATTCAATCACTTATCAAGACATATATGTCATAACAGCAGAGTCTCTGACCACTTTCAAACGCAGATTGAAAACTCATCTCTTCAGGCTGCACCTTCCCCCCCTACCTCACCACCATGATTAGCCTTGTATATTTATATATAGGCTAATTATATAGATATTGTTGTATTGTATTGTTGTACTCAGGTTATTCTAACTGCCAACCGTGGTATGGTATTTTGGTTGATGTATTCTTCAAGGGTTCCAACTGTATCTGTATGATCACGCTAGGACTCTAGGGTCCGTCCTCTTCACACTTGTTCCTGTGCTCTTTGTTGTACCTTGATCTGGATAAGAGCTTCTGCTACATGCCTTGTAATGTGATGTAATAGAAGGCGTGACCACAGTCTTTCAACATCTCATTGTGAAGACCGTTTCCACTGCTCAGAGAAAGAGAAAGAGAAAACACGCCCCTCCAATTGAACAGCCATGAGGGCTGGAAGAAAGAGGCATGCCCAGCCAAAACAGACAGATATGAGAGAAATGGAAGAAAACGTTTGACGACATGATATATTCTGTTTTTATTATTGCGATTTACCAGACAGAAAATCATTGATGTACCTGACAACTAAACTAATGTTAGAAATTACAAATATTTTCATGAATACATTTTTTCCACACTGACAGATCGGGGATGGGGCAGTGCCCCCATTGAGTGGCTGCCACTGTGTATCAGTTCCTGAATGAGCCAGCTAGATTTAATACAGCACAACGTTCTTTAGGACTGTCTGCTAAATAAAGGTAATGGGTCATGTCAGATGTGAAATAAACTACTAGCCTACATAGGCATACAAGATGTTCCTTTTTTAGCGACTGGATTGTTATATGCGGCAAGATGACTTTGCTAGCGGCCGCCACTGCCTCTATCAAACCTGGAGTTACTATAGTCCTCTATCAACCTCCAATCCTGCACGTACTGTAGTCCTCTATCAATAATCCGTTGTCTCTGGTGCAGGGAAGTGCAGTCATGGTGGGTTTTTTGACTGTACTAGTCAGCCAGACCCAATTGGCGGGATCAACAAGGATGACGATGGACACCTGCATCGTGCTGCCGCTGCAATGGCTGTGGATGCCACCATGGAGCTGTTGGAGGACATCCGGGGTGCTGCCGGGGAGACCAACTTCCTCCGGTACCAGCTCAGCCTGTTACATATGCATATACTGAGGAACGCTTCTGTATATCACTCATCTTCTGATGTGGCACTTCTGCTGCTCTGGAGCAATGCTGCACTCCCTGAGGCTGTGCTGAAGCAGTGTTCAGATTTTTCTGTGCTTAGGTGCTGATTAAACATAGCACAGGGGTGCACCAATACTACTCGTTGGCACTAGTATTTACAGTTTTACAAGTACTAATAAGCCTACTGAATGCCTACTGTACTGTAGGCCTGTTGTGTGTAGTGCACACTATCAACAAGCATGAGTAATAACAGATGTGTACAGTGCAATCATGTCGGTAGTGTGGCAGTTTTTTACAAATGGCAGAGATGTCAAAACACATGGATTAAAATGTTCTGTCACCATGATAGATTTCCATCATACTGAACCTCTCTGAGATTGATGTACATTTGAAATGGTAAAAAAAGGTCTTGTTCCACCTGGCAGAAATCACACTGCAACACAGCTATCAAGTTAGTTGTCAACAAAATTCACCACAGATTATTTTAAAATGTAATGCGCCCTCATTATTCTAAAAGCTGCTCCTGAGTTTTGTACCGATTTAAGTATTTGTGTTTACGTGAGCTAGCGATTTGAGGAGAGGAGGTAAAACACATGGATAGTAGAAAAGTAAATGTTTGTTTCATCATGCTATTGGACCTGTCATTTTAAGTTTTTCGTTGAAATATTTGTTTTTCTTTTGCAGGATAATTGCCAGCTATGTCAAAATACTCGCATGTTGATAATTATAATAATAATAATAATAATAATAATAATAATAATAATAATAATAATAATGAGACACAAACACAAGTAACTTAATGAAGAATGTCTAGATTTGCCATCCCGACAAACATAGCAGAGTCAGCCAGTGGCTAAACAACAGACTAGTCTACTGTTGCTATTGCATGCTACTGTGGCGCCCCGTGGGGAGAGAGAGACAGAGAGAGCAAGAGTAGTTCCTCAAACTGGTATTTTAATGAGGTTCTGGTGTGCCTTCAGGGCACTTTTACAACGTCCCAAAAATAAACTTTCTTTCAAAAAAAAATTGAAAAAAAAGTCACCGGCCAAAAAATTAGGTTTCCCGGTCCGTCGGTGGTTCTGGGTGGTCCGTGCCGGCCGCGCCTTTTGGTAGGGCCTCCGAAGACCCGCTTCCACCGTGGTGTCGTTATTTGCTTTCCCGTGGCTGTTTCCCCCTCACTGGGCTTCGCCTCCATCTCCCTCCGTACTCAGCCCCGCTCTGTGGTTGCGCCTCGTCTTTTGTACGGCTCCTCTCTCTCTCGGAGTCGGTCCGGCTGCGCCTGTCCAATGAGAAGGGTTAATTGTCTCTTCCTCACATTCCCCACGCGTCTTTCCCCGTGTTGCTGGCCATGGTTCTGACTCTCCTCGCCGGCTCTCTCTCCGGTGCGGCTCTGTTAGATACGACCTGGGGAAATACACGTGGTTAATAACTTTTCCTAGCACTTGCCGCCGGCGCACGGGCCGTTCCACTCCAGTGGTGTACCGATTTCCGATCGGGCCACCACATTTCCTCCCCCTCAGCTCCACGCCCTCGGCGGGAGCGTCACCAAAGAGGCCCTCGTTCATCCGGGACAGGGCATCCGCGTTCCCTTGGAGTCTCCCGGCTCGGTGTTCCACCGTGAATTTAAAACTTTGTAGTTCTAAAAACCATCGGGTCACCCGGGCGTTAGTGTCCTTACACCGATACATCCATTGCAATGGGGCATGGTCGGTTATAAGGATAAATTCCCTTCCTACCAGATAGTATTTGAGCTTTCCGACTGCCCACCTTATGGCCAGGCACTCCTTCTCCACCGCGCTATAATTCCTTTCATGCTTCAGCTATTTCCTGCTGATATAGGTGATCGGGTGCTCGGTGGCGTCCTGGATTTGGGATAGGACCGCACCAAGTCCGGTTTCAGAGGCGTCGGTCGGCAAAACAAACTTTTGTGAGAAGTTAGGGGTGGTCAGTACTGGTTCATTCCCCAGGGCGGCCCTCAGGTCTAGGAAGGCGCGGTCGGCGGCTTCGGTCCATATCACCGTGTGCCGGTGGTCCTTCTTGGTCAGCTCGTGCAAGGGGGCCGCTCTGGTGGCAAAGTCAGGTATAAACTGCCTATAGTACCCCACTAGGCCCAGGAATGTGCGCACTTGCCTTTTGGTGGTGGGTCGTGGCCAGTTGGTGATCCCGTCCACCTTTTGACTCTGGGGTCGGACGCACCCTCGTCCCACGGTGTGGCCCAGGTAGTCGGCCTCCTCCAGGCCCAGGCAACACTTAGCCGGGTTAGCTGTCAGGCCGGCTTCCCGGAGCGCCCCGAGCACCGCCTCCAGCCTCCTGAGGTGGCTTCCCCAATCAGCGCTGTGAATGACGATATCGTCGAGGTAGGCAGCAGCATACTCCCTGTGGGGCCTCAGCAGGTTGTCCATGAGCCTCTGGAAGGTGGCGGGGGCTCCATGCACTCCGAAGGGTAAGACGCGGTACTGGAACAGGCCAATCCGGGGTGGCGAAAGCCGTCTTCTCCCTCGCCTGGGGGGTCAGCGGTACCTGCCAGTACCCCCGGGTGAGGTCCAGGGTGCTGAGGTAGCGAGCGGGTCCCAGCCGCTCGATCAGCTCGTCCACCCGGGGCATGGGGTAGGCGTCGTACCGGGAGATTTCGTTCAACCTCCGGAAGTCGTTGCAGAACCTCCAACTGCCGTCCGGTTTTGGGACCAACACTATCGGGCTGGACCAGGCGCTTTGGGATTCTTCTATGACCCCCAGGTCCAGCATCCTCGCCACCTCCTCCCGGATGGTCTGCCTTCTCGCCTCCGGGATCCGGTAGGGCCGCAGTCGAACCCTCCTTCCTCGCTCCGTGACGATGTCGTGGTGGACCTTTGTAGTCCGGCCCGGGAGGTGGGAGAGCACATCCGGTGTTGACTCACCAGCTCGCGGAGGTCTTGTCGTTGCCGGTCGGTCAGCAGGTCTCCAGTGGCCACTTCTGGTGTTCCGGTGGCGCCGCCTGTGGTTAAGCAGAGGGGAGCAGGGTCGTGCACGGGTTCGTGCCACCTCTTTAGCAGGTTAATATGGTACTTTTGGAGCTGGTGTCTCCGGCCCACCTGTCTTACCATGTAGTTCACTGGCCCCACCTTGGCTACTACTTCGTAGGGCCCATGCCATTTGGCCAGAAATTTGCACTCATTGGTGGGGATCAGCACCATGACCTTATCCCCCGGTTGAAATTCTCTCACCTGGGCTGTTCGGTTGTACAGTCTAGCCTGCTCCTTCTGGGCCTGTTGCATGTGCTCCCGGACCATGGGCCAGATTTTTGCCATCCGCTGGTCCATAGCTTCCACATGTTCCAGGAGGGTGCGTTGTCGGGACGGCTGCTGCTCCCAGGCCTCCTTCGCGAGGTCCAGTAGCCCTCGGGGACGTCTCCCATACAGCAACTCGAAGGGCGCGTACCCCGTGGATGCCTGTGGGACCTCACGTATCGAAAATAATAGGTACGGTAATAAATGATCCCAGTCCTTACCGTCCGTTGTGATCATTTTCCTCAGCATTGACTTGAGGGTTTTGTTAAACCGCTCTACCAGCCCGTCGGTCTGGGGGTGGTAGACGGACGTCCTCACTTGTCGGACCCGGAGTAGGCGGCACATCTCCCTCATCACGCCCGACATGAAACAGGTCCCCTGGTCTGTCAGGACCTCTTCCGCGATCCCCACCCGGCTGAAGAGGAGGAACAGCTCCCTCGCGATGCTCTTCCCCGTCGCGGCCCGTAAGGGTACGGCCTCCGGGTAACGGGTGGCGTAATCAACGATTACCAGGATGTAACGGTGACCCCGGCTGGACTTGGGCAGGGGTCCCACTATGTCCATAGCAATTCGGCGGAAGGGCACATCTATAATGGGGAGAGGGATTAGTGGATTGCGATACGTCACCCGGGGGCTGTGAAGTTGACACTCCGCACACTGTCGGCAGTAGTCCTCCACTGCCCGTTTGATGCCAGGCCAGTAAAAGCGAGATAGGATTCGTTCATACGTCTTCTCCCTTCCCAGGTGGGCCCCCAACAGGTGGGTGTGGGCGAGGTAGAGCACCTTGGAGGTGTGGCTCTGGGGTACCAGAAGTTGGTCCAGCTCTCCCGGGTCACTGTTGCAGGTTCGATACAGCAAGTTATTCTGGATTTTAAAATACGGGTAGGCCGGTCTACTCACCCCGCCTTGTGGGACGCCCTCAATGTACGCAGCGGCTCTCCAGGCCTGGGCGAGGAGGGGATCTTGCAGCTGGGCGGAGCCGAAGTCCGTTGGGGCCCTCTCTAGTTCGGGTTGAAACTCCGAAAACCCCCCCGCGCTACCCCCTTCCGCCTCCAGGGGTGGTGGTGGGTCCGGTCGCTCCGGGGCTGTATCCGTGCTCTCGGTAGGGGGTTGCGTGGTCGGTCCCCTCCCCCCTTGGGGCGAGATCTCCTCCTCCTCACTATCCCCGGCAGGGGCCACCCAAACCGGGTGTGGTTCCCGGTGGCCCTTCCGGCGGGGTCGGGGTGTGTGACTTGGCCTCTCCGAGGTCGCCCTCTCATTCCAGTAGCTGAGAAAGAGGGGGCAGTCTCTTCCCAGCAGCACCTCCACTGGGAGGCTCTCGACTACCCCCACCCTTCCCGTGAATTGGCCTCTAGGGGTGATGATGGTCACCTCGGCGGTGGGGTAGCTTCGTACGCCGCCGTGGATGCAGGTGACGGCGATGTCCTCTCCCCGTCTCCCCCCTGCTAGGGTTGGTCTCACCAGGGTAATAGCACTCCCCGAGTCCAGCAAGGCCTCCGCGTCTTGACCCCCGATCCGGACGGGTAGCCTAGGGGCGGCAGTGCCCTTGTGGGCCCAGCACGTGGTGAGGTAGTGGCAGGGTCGGCCCGTCTCAGGTGCAGTGGCCATGGACTCCTCCCTCCCTGGGCAATCCCGGCTCAGGTGGCCCTCCCGGCCACCGGCGAAGGACCGTCTGGTCTCTCTCCGTCGGAGTCCCTCGTCCCTGTCGTCCGCTCTCCACCGTGGCCTGGTTTGTGGCTCCGGTCGGACCGCGCTTGGGGTTCTTCGTGGGCTTTCCGTTTTGGTTCCCCTGACCATCTCTTGGGCCACCTGGTGGTTCTCCAGGAGGTTGACCAGGGCATCAATGGAGCGGGGCCCCTGCTGGGCCACATATTTCTTGACGTCCGGGGCCAGGGCTCGGACACAGCGATCCAACACCACCCGGTCGAGCAGGGGCGGCCCGTCGCCCTCGACTAGCCAACTTTTGGTTAGCCTCCCCAGGCTCATCACCTGTCCTCGCGCCGGGAGGGCGGGGTCATAGGCCCATTGGTGGAACCGCTGTGCCCTGGCGGGGAGGCTGTAGCCATACTGGGCTAAGATGGTAGCTTTTAGGGTGGGGTAGTCGTGGGCTTCGGCCGGAGGCAGTCCCCGGTACGCCTTCTGGGCCTCCCCGCTGAGGAATGGGGCCAGGAGGGAGCCCCAGGCGCCTTGAGGCCACTTCTCCAGGTAAGCCGCCCGTTCGAAGGTCTGGAGGTAGGCCTCAATTTCATCGTCCGGGGTCTGCAGGGCGCCTTGTGACCGCAGTAGAGCGTTGATGGCGTCCTCCATTTATTTTTTTTTTTATTTTTTTTTTTAATTGCTCTCTCTCTCTATAGCTGGGGTCTCTATGCCCGCATCCTCCACCATATGTGGCGCCCCGTGGGGAGAGAGAGACAGAGAGAGCAAGAGTAGTTCCTCAAACTGGTATTTTAATGAGGTTCTGGTGTGCCTTCAGGGCACTTTTACAACGTCCCAAAAATAAACTTTCTTTCTCAGAAAAACGAAAAAAAAGTCACCGGCCAAAAAATTAGGTTTCCCGGTCCGTCGGTGGTTCTGGGTGGTCCGTGCCGGCCGCGCCTTTTGGTAGGGCCTCCGAAGACCCGCTTCCACCGTGGTGTCGTTATTTGCTTTCCCGTGGCTGTTTCCCCCTCACTGGGCTTCGCCTCCGTCTCCCTCCGTACTCAGCCCCGCTCTGTGGTTGCGCCTCGTCTTTTGTACGGCTCCTCTCTCTCTCGGAGTCGGTCCGGCTGCGCCTGTCCAATGAGAAGGGTTAATTGTCTCTTCCTCACATTCCCCACGCGTCTTTCCCCGTGTCGCTGGCCATGGTTCTGACTCTCCTCGCCGGCTCTCTCTCCGGTGCGGCTCTGTTAGATACGACCTGGGGAAATACACGTGGTTAATAACTTTTCCTAGCACTTGCCGCCGGCGCACGGGCCGTTCCACTCCAGTGGTGTACCGATTTCCGATCGGGCCACCACACTACTCTGTAAAAAAACATTCTAGCTATTGCTGATTTTATTCTATATTTTAGAATAAAAACAAGTGATGTTTAAAACATTTATTTATTTTTTTAAACATGATTTGCATGCGATTCTAGGGAAACACGTTGAAGTGGTCATAGGAGTTTATCAACGTAATGCCATTTTACCCTCCCTGTGCCTTTTATTAATAATATTTGGTATTGGTACTCTGTATCAATTGATACTTTTATTAAGTATTCGTATTGGTGCACCCATAACAGTGTGTTGTTTTAGGGTCTTTGTTTGCCTTTGGTTTGCTTTTTTTATTAGTATGCAATTAGATTTGTATTAAAGAGTCTCTCTCTCTCTCTCTCTCTCTCTCTCTCTCTCACAGGCTCATGGGTATTACTCATTCCTCTGTGCTATGTTTTGTGATTGACACCACGGGCAGCATGTCTGATGACATTGAGGCGGCAAAGAGGGTGTCATTTTCAATCACCGACAGTAAGAAAGGCACTCAGGTTAAGCCATCCTCCTACATCCTGGTGCCCTTTAGTGACCCAGGTGGGTCACCCAATCTTGGTTTCATGTTCAACACAACATATTATTACCTTAATATTACCATATGTGGACCCACTTGGTGATGGCACCTTTTTGTATTCCTGAGAGTAAAGCTAATATTCTTAATTACTGTATATCACCCTCGATAAGAGCATTGGTTAATAGCAGTGATAAAATAAAGTTACTGCTATGAGTTCTAATGAATGTTTACAGTTACAGTCAATTATCACTCTGTGGCAAAGCAGTCATTCAAATAACTGAAAAACTGCTAGGCTACATCTAAGCCTATGCACGTCAATCACCTTGGAACAATGTTGCCCAGGATTTGTAAGGGAGCAGGGACACAGAGCAACAGACTTCCACATAATTCAGAAAATACCTGATGCAGGTCTTGATTTTCAAGAGAGATTTGTGTCCGTAAGTGGGCAGAAGTACAAGAGTTCTGTTGGGTGAAGGAAACTTGTGGACCAGAGAAAGCATAGTTGCGCTCACCCTGCTGAGCAAAGCACCTTCTCCAAATAATAAAATGAGTAGGCGTACACAACATGATCCCACTGATGTTGGGCAGTTTTTCAGTGTTTGCACAATGGGAACATACAAATAAACATCAAAAATGCATAAACTGCTCACGCTAGCTTGTAAGCTAACTAGCTAGCTAGCGAGTTTGGCAGAACAACGTTAAAAAAGCAACCTTCCGACACTATCTAGATTAGCAGTGAACTATTTTCTTGTAAATTATTCTTGTAATGACATTCTTAATCAGAAAACACTTTTAATTCATAGTATTCGATGACGTCATTCATCGGGGCTATAATACTCAACATGTTCAATACAGTGCACCATGTACGAGAATTGCGCATTACGAACACTGTTGGTTCAGTAACAACTATCAAATAAAAAGGGGGCATACATTAAATCTATGTATAATACCTATAATATTATATATTTAATTATCTAAAATAATGTTCCCAGCAATCCCATATCTTTATCATTGAAATCATGTCCCCATCAATTGTTGCTGTGTTTCCAGTGTGGAGTGGCCATACGTTGCTATGGACTGTCAGTTGCCAAACAGCTCATTTTTTATAGCTAATAACTCCAAACCTATACATTGTTACCAAAGTAAAGGGGTATACATGTACTCTATATAGCCATATATTTAGCATTGCACGGTCTTTTCTGTGAAACCATGTCCCCAGCAATTGTTGCTGTGGGTCAGGTGTGGGGTGGCCATATGTTAATTCAATTGGCAACCCGCCCATATGCAAAACTGCTGTATTTACAATGTGGTATGGGCATGCATTGCTATTGATTATCAGTTCAGGAGCAACTCATTTGCATAGGTAAGAACTCCAAAACTATAAATTGTTACCAAAGGAAATGGGGTAGATATTTACTCTATAGACAATAATATTGTACAGTCTTTTCTGTGATTGAGGACACCCCCGCCTCCTCCAACAACCCCCAAACCTTCATTTAGGTGTGGGTTAACAGTGTTTACGACATAAAAGCAAAGCCAAATATTTAGGTTATACATCAAAATATAAACATGCTTTATTTGCTATGTAAATATTAACATCAATTACATTTAAGCAGTTTATTCCTATTCTATAGACGATCATAGATTAATCACACCTCGGATTCATAACGTTATGTGCATCAGTAACGTTAGCTGATGTTGCTATCAGCATAGCTAATGGTATTTCAGACATTGGTACAATACCCTGATACAATATCAACTTGTTGAAATAACAGGAATGTATGATGAAGACTATTCATTTTAAATCACCTAGTTGCATAAACACTCAGCTAGCTAAGCAGTTTGGTGTTTGTTCCTATTCTACAGAAGATGATAGAAGACTCCGATCTTCGAATCAAGGCAGTATTTAGCATTATATCATTAAAATATACAACGGGGCATTAAAAGTAAAATGAAAGTAATTTTAATTTAAATACTATGCCCACATAAATTATGTAGTCTATGGGCTATTAGGCCTCAGTTCTATTCTCACACATTTAAGACTGTAAATGAGGCCCAATATGCCATACATAATTCATGTGGGCAGAGTATAATGTTATTTTATTTTATGTAATTTAATGCCCGGTTGTAGTAACTGAACTAGGTCAATTGCGATTTAAGAGTTGAAAAATGAAAACGTCCACTGCCGGATTTTAACCGAAGATCTCTAGTTTGCTAGGTGAACGCCTTATACTTTTCTTTCTGCAATGTCCCTTTAGGGACTTTTACATAAAATAAAATAAATAATTAATGTGGGCATGGTATTATGTTATGGTATACTGGGCCTCATTTACAGTGATTTAAATCATAATAGACTGTGATATTCCAAAAGCTTAATGAATGGATACATTTGTTTACCAGTACTGCAGTACCACGATAGCTGTCCTTTATAGCCCTAAATGTGTTAGAATGGAAATGAGGCCTAATAGCCAATAGACTACATCATTAATATGGGCAGAGTATTTAAATATATAATTACTTTTAAAGAATCACATGGCAAGTTATTTGATGTATTTTAATTCCCCATTGTGGGAAATTAACTAGGCAATTTACAATTTAAGAGTTGAAAAAAGAAAATATTTGCAGCCGGATTTGAGCCAACAATCTCTGGTATGCTTGACGGACAGCTTATAAACTAGGTCAAATAACGAGAATATCATATTATTGGTTCTCCAGAGAACCAAATGTACAAGTCCAAAGGTACAAAGACCAACTCAAAATCAAAATAAAAAAGTGCAACATAAATCCATCTCATCTGGAGGACCTGACCCCTGACTGACACTAGCAACGGCTCTGCTGCGAAGGACTGCGAGCTTTCAGGGAAAAAAGGGCATCTCTGCGGCATAAGAAGCGGGACAGAAGGCACGCAGCTCAGACTTTGTGTGCTTCACCAAAGTTGGATTACACCTGCACAGATTGTGGGAAGCAGTGCTGATCATGTACAGCCGCTTGACTATACAGCCACATGAGAACCCATCGCTAAGTGCAGAGGAGGAATCATCAGGCAGGATGTACAATCGCAGCTGCTAGCAGCATCAGTGTGTGTGTGTGTGTGTGTGTGAATACATGTGTGTTCATACATGTTTTGTGCATAGGAGTTGGACCTCTGACTCGGACAAGAAAATCCAACATCTTTAAGCAGAGGATTAATGCTCTAAGTGCACATGGTGGGGGTGACGAGCCAGAGATGTGTCTATCAGGACTGCTGGTAAGTGTTTGTTTGTGTGTGCATGCATGCATGTGTGTGTCTGTGAAAAGCATTATTTTGAAATCCCAGTCTAAGCACACTCTTCCACTTCTATTTGTTTATCCTGATTTTGTGTCTAGGTACTTTTTTCATTTCTGAAATTTGTGCTTTTGTTTGATACTGGGTGTACCAAAGGGTTTTTTTTATTTTTTATTTTGTGATGTTTCAATAAATGGGCATCAAAGTCAAGTCTCTCTCTATCTATTTAGCTGGCTCTCACCAGTGCCCCTGCATTCTCTGAGATTTTTGTGTTCACCGATGCCTCGGCCAAAGATGTTCACCTGAGGAGCACAGTCATTGCTCTGATTGAGAGCACCAAGTCAGTTGTGAGTACAGACCCACTATGATCAACCACCTTTTTCATTCAGTCACACACTCACTTGCACACGCAGTCATTTAAGCACACTTTAATTTAATTGCACTCACTCACTGACATACACTCACTTCAGAGTCAATATACAGTGCATTCCATAAGCATTTGGTTTTCACTTTAATCCAGCAAGCAAACAGTTGAAATAAAATAATATGTTGTCAGAAGCCTAGAATCAAGATTACATACTGAAAGCTTTCTTATACCTGTACTAAGGAAGTGATTGAATACATCTGACTAACCGGAAACAACTTAGAAGCCAACTTTTTATTTTTCTAAAATGGAGGACTGTGTATGAAAATGGCGGTAATTCCTACACGGATCGCCCAATAAGGATGTAAATACCCTAAAATTAAAGGTAACATTATGTGCCTTAACCTCATATCCATTGTTTCTTTTCACATTCAATGTGCTGGAGAAGAGTGCCAAGAGAATATAAATTATACCACTGTTCAAATAATTATGGACTGCAGTGTATATGTATTCCATATTTAGTGACATATATTGAAAGTAGAATTATAATTACAGGGCGGCACGGATGGTGCAGTGGGTAGCACTGCCGCCTCACAGTAAGGAGGTCCTGGGTTCGAATCCCCGTTGGCTGGGGCCTCTCTGTGTGGAGTTTGCATGTTCTCCCCGTGTTTGTGTGGGTTTCCTCCGGGTACTCTGGTTTCCTCCCACAGTCCAAAGACATGCAGGTTAGGCTGATTGGAGAGTCTAAATTGCCCATGGGTATGAGTGTGTGAGTAAATGGTGTGTGTGCCCTGCAATGGACTGGTGACCTGTCCAGGGTGTATTCCTGCCTTTTGCCCATTGTATGCTCCAGCCCCCTGCAACCCTGTTCAGGATAAGCAGGTTAGGATAATGAATTAATGAATTATAATTACACAATAAGTGACACAATTAAGATTTTTTCAGATTTATTTGACTTATAGCCTGTAATTAAAGTGTAATTAATCTATGTGTTTTTTCTACAAATCTACATACAGTACTTAACCTTTTCAAAGTGATAAACCAATTAACCAACCAATTAAAAAATTGTTTTAACATCAATTAAAAATGAACAATTGCAATAAATTGGTTTGATAAGTATCCACCCCCTTTACTGAATCATCCCATAAACTATCTCAGGAAATGGCAAATTGCCTTCAAGACCAAACAATAGCTAATTGCCCCACACCTGTGTGAAATCACAGCAATTAACTTGATGACATGAATCAAAACAGCTGTTTACCATGATCCCTTAGTATGCAAGAGCAGTCTCACTGAAAGGCAGAATCATGGGCTCCAAAGATCTCGCAAAAGAAGTCTGTGACAAAGTTGTGGAAAGGTACACATGAGGGATATAAGAAGATTTCTAAGGCTTTGAAGATACCTTGGAGCACTTTTAAAACCATAATTAAGAAATGGAAAGTGCATGGCACCACTCACAGTCTGCCAAAATCAGGGCTTCCGTCTAAACTGGATGACCGGGAGAGAAGACAACTCAGAGAGGCTACCAAGAATCCAATGGCAACATTGAAAGAGCTCCAGGATTTTATGGCCAACAGAGGGAAACTTGTAAATCATACAACTATATCAAAGATATTGCACACATCTGGCCTGTATGGAAGGGTGGCAAGAAAAAAGCAATTTCTCAAAAAGGTCCACCAGGAGGTCCGCTTGAAATTTGCAAAAGAACACCTTGGGGAACCTGCAAAAAACTGGCAGAACGTTTTGTGGTCTGATGAAACCAAAATATAACTTTTTGGCATGAATGCCAAACGCTATGTTTGGCGAAAACCCAACACCGCTCATCACCAAAAAAAACGCCATCCCGACAGTGAAGCATGGTGGTGGCAGCATAATGTTATGGGGATGTTTCTCATCTAAAGGGACTGGGGAACTTGTCAACATTGAAGGGAGGATGGATGGGGCGAAATACAGGGATATTCTGGAGAAGAACCTGAAAAAGTCTGCAAGGAGACTGAGAATGGGTCCAAAATTCATATTCCAGCACGACAATCACCCAAAGCACAAGGCCAAAGCTACCACTGAGTGGCTTGTAAAGAACAAGGTGGATGTGCTGGAATGGCCAAGCCAAAGCCCTGACCTAAATCCAATTGAAAACTTGTGGAATGACTTGAAGGTGACTTGTCCATCAGCGCAAACGAACAAACCTCTCCCAGCTTGAACAGTTCTGCAAAGAGGAGTGGGGGTAGATCTCCAAGTCCAGGTGCGCCAACCTTGTGCAGAGCTACCCAAAAAGACTGGTAGCTGTAATTGCTGCCAAAGGCGGTTCCACCAAATATTGACTCAGGGGGGTGTATACTTAAAAAATTAGGAAATTTCAGTTTTGTCCATTAAATGCACTCTTTTTTTTTTTTCAAATTAAAATAATTTCACTGCATTCATATGGTATGTTGTGTTCTTTAGGTCAGGGAAAAACAAGTCCCATTTTAATCCATTAAATTTACATTCCGTGACACAACAAGACATAAAAATATTGAAGGGGGGTGTATTCATTTTCTATTGACATCAGAGAGTCGTCTCATTTAATTGAGCACATTGAACAGCAGAACTGCTTTTTGTTGTAGATTGGTGTGCAAAATATTTGTTTTTCTCTCAGTGTGCTGCAAATATTCATTCTTGGAGAAAGTAGCCTGTATGTTGTCAAAACATTATAAAATGAAAGCTTGGAAAGATGCTAGATTTAGGCAAGTGCATATTACATACTATATCTTTGCTTGACTATGTATTTTTCTCTAAAAACCGTCATTTTAACACTAATTTTATATTTCTCATCTGGCAACACTGGTTATGTTTCTGTCCCTCAAAGGAACTGGATGTCGACAATGGATGTTGCATGTTATTGTCTGGTTGAGATGTTATCAATGTTCCACTGAGACAAGAAAAACTCTTTCTGTATTTCACAAATATTTACCATGCAAAATGAAACAAGCAGCAACTACATCAGGATTTAGCTTAATGTCAGTTTCATTCCTCTTTAGTAAACAACACCAAATACAACCAAAAGTCTCTTGTCCCTCTGCCTCAGTACTTCTCAATCGCAGACGCTTGAACATGATTGTATTCCCGTAATTATTTGCATTTTGCTTACATTAGGCGACTGCATAAAGGAAGGAAATCCTATAAATTTTAAGATAGCTTCAGAAGAATAATAGATCATGCTCACCGTCTGCCACATTGAATGGGCAATAAACAAAACTGTCCATGATTATTTTATATATTTATTTTTATTGCAAAATAAAAATAGCCTACAGACCAATTCACTGGAACATAATGTCCACTTTTAATGATTTAGAGATGGGACAGCCCACTTGCAGACCTGGGAAAGACCAGGGTCTGGTGTGAATGGCAAGGACTCGGGACATTCTTGGGACCATTTTGGGGTGTGAATGGGTCAAATGTGGGTCGATTTGGGGTTTAATATCCTGTGTATATCCCGGGATTCCTGTGAGAAAGGGGTTTGAGTCAAGGCTTCTCGGAGACACGGTCAATCACATTTTCTGTGATACCACACCAACTTAGATGCTTTGTAGAGCACTGACCAGGGCAATGGCCGGCAAAGCTGATTTGTCATAAAAAGTAGCCATGTCTTATTGCTGGATCTTCCTGTACATGTGGAATATATAATAAGGTGGAGAGATAGTCTCTTCATTCAGAGAAACATAGTTACACTGTAACCAGTATGTCTTTGTGTTGAGCTCCCCCCTTTTCATCTGTGCAAAATTTAGGTCTCTCTCTTATCTCTCTCTCCCCCTCACTCCATCCTCTTGTAGGTGACCTTCTTGTTGACGAATCCTCGCTTAGCTCGGCGTCGAAGGGACACTAATGGCTACAGTCGCCTGTACCAGGAAGTGGCCGAGGCATCTGGGGGGCAGGCCATAGTGGTCACCAAGGACATGCTGCCCCAAGCCACTGACATCATTGTGGACTCCTCTACCACAGGCCTGGTATACTTATCACTTACCACCCCCCCACCCCCACCCCCCCCATCTGCCCTGGCACATTCATCCCCTTCACCTCTGCCCTGGTACACTCATCCCCTCCACCTCTGCCCTGGTACACTCATCCCCTTCACCTCTGCCCTGGTACACTCATCCCCTTCACCTCTGCCCTGGTACACTCATCCCCTTCACCTCTGCCCTGGTACACTCATCCCCTTCACCTCTGCCCTGATACGCTTACACCCTCCACCTCTGTCTTGGTGCACTTGTCCATCAATGTAACATTGCTATCATGCTTCCTCCACTTCCTTGGTATCTTTGTCTATTTTCCTTTCTTCTCTGATTCCCTGCTTCTCCAGGTGACAGTTCTCCAGGTGGTGAGGAATCCAGGAGGAACAGATTATTTCAGCTTTACAGTAGATGCATCCTTGAGGACCATTACCACATACCTCACTGGCAGCTCTCTCACCTTCAGTTTCACCAGCCCCTCAGGTAAGGGCACAGTTCCCCTGGTGTGGTGGAGTGCAGTGGTCTATTACTCAGGCAGGGGGTGGTATTGTATCCACAGGACTAACACAAAGTGATAACCTTTTGTGCTCCACTTTGTTGTACATCGCTCAGGATAAGAGTGCCTATTATGGAATGTAATATAATGGCCTGACGAGGTCCATCTCAATTAAAGGTTACTTTTTGACATTCGCGCACTCCATACAATCGGATAAAATTGGATAATTATAAAGTGTCTTATCCTGCACCAAATGACCTGCCATTGAATTGTTCTGAGCCGCCTGAAAAACCATTTTTCGCTGGCTTTTAGTACTAAAAGTTGTGTGCTGTTTTCACCTGTATGTGGATCCCAACTTACCCTATATGACACTGCCCTCTGCTGGTCGAGTGGCCATCAATCTTAATCATCAGTCAGCAACTCGACTCAGCGTTTCATCCTGAGTGTCCGTGTGTTATTTCTGTCTCACCCGGAACTCCCCTGGATCTCCGTAATCGGTGACCACCTCACTCCCTGGCTGTGGCAAAAGGACAATAAACATCCCCACCCCATCAGCTTCACCTCAGCAACCCTGACCAAACATGTCCTAGAATCAGCGGAAGTACTAACCCCAGCCACCAAACTATGCTTTTGACCCGCAATTGAAAAAATATCCGTGCAGTCAGATAATAATGTATACATCCCTGTGCACACACTGGGCCCCATTTATCAAACGTGAACCGAATAAAATTCACCGTAAATCCAATGGAAATGCATTTCCACAAATAATGAGGGACTTATGTAAGTTTTCTCCAACTAAAAAAACGGAGAAAGAACTTCACAAATGGTCTCAGCTGTTCGTATTGTGCACGGAAATGGAAGAATATTTTATTCTGATTTTGAGTGGCTAAATTAGTTTAATAAGCCAATTGAATGTTGTAATTACTCATATCATATAAAAATGCAACAGGATTCAACATAATGGGTGATGTTTCATGCCGGTAATCCTGATTAATTCATGTTTAATATAAATTCCATAAAGCACGTTAAAAGTTTAAATAGGGCGTAGCCTGCTTAGACCGTCGTTTATATGTCTGGCCTCTCTTTACATTACTTTAGCCTATTAGAAAATTTGGGGCATGGTGTGGCCTCCTTGGAAAATTCAAATTCCGAGCTCATTGGTAAGGCTCACAGAAGAAACGACGAACAAGAACGGCGAGTTGACGTTCAAATATAATGATATAGAAGTAGGGTTGCCACTGGGACATTTGACACGCGACGCGGGGCGTGAAACCATATTTGCAAATATGTTAACAGGACTCCCTATTGCCTCTCTTACCTCTATTTGTCCTGACATAGATGCTCTCTGTGGCAACCAGAGGGGGAATCAGGGAGATGTGCATCTAATTTATAGTGAGACGCAAGACCATTGCAGTTTTAATCACTTAAGGGTGTGTTTATTCTCAAAAAGGAGAAACACATAGGCTCTTCCCCTTCTGAGGGTATTAAGGCACCTATGTGCAGTCACCAGCCCCATGGGGTTCCTTGTCTGACCCTGACCCTGAACAGGTCTCCTTAGGATGGCTTTATCCATTCAGAAAAGTGCTCTCTTTTTTTCAAGTCTGAGTTGTATGTTGTATATTGTTTATTTATTTATTTATTTTTTTTGCTGCTGGTTGCTTGTCTGATTTTGTGCTCTCGTCCTCCTCGTCCGTCCAGAATAGGAAGCAGAATAGCAGTAGAAAAATCCGGTTTTATTTGGAACATTTAGAAGTACAAAAAACCGGGACAATTCGTGTCCCGGGAAAGAATACTCATTTTCTGAGGCAGTCGCTCAAAAAAGAGAACAATCCCAGGAAAACCAGAACGTGTGGCAACCATATATAGAAGTGGCATGGTATGTGGGCGCTTCATTTGTTCATGAGATTTGTTTTTTGCCTCGCGTTTTAGGTGAACTGCTTTTCCCAATCGGAAGGTGGTAATTCGGTTGTTACGATATGACGTGAAGGCAGCATTAGACTGTTTTTACATTACTGTTAAATGTATTGCTTTAATAGAAGATTAAAGTCTGGCTTACACCCAGAACATGGTCAAGTGCTTTCCGTCCTCAGCTTCTTCCGGAATTCCACAGGATAGTGAAAATATTTAGCTCCTTGATAATCCTGAACAGTAACGTGTCTCCTATAATTGTATAACTTTGCCTCCAGTTTTATGCCAAACCATTTTTGTTTTACCTGTTCCACATTTTACGCTGTTTTTATTCCAGTCCTATGTGGCGCATATGTAGTTTATGTAGCCTATATGAACATATATGAAAAGTAGGCTAATTACTAATATTTAGATGTTAGTTTGGATGAAAAGAAGGAAGGCTGCACACTGATATACTCCTTACACACCTTTATTGTAGACACCTTTTTGATCCCAGTGGTTCTTTTGGCACATCACTTTATGTTTCTCCACCAGAACAATCATTCATCTTTCAACAGAATAAACAACGGACAATAAATTAAAGTTCAAGTTTATTATATTATATATAATATGTACTATATATTATATAGTCCTAAATAAGGTTTCATATATTTTTACATGTTTACAAAGACAAGTTACAAAGTAGCTGTAGCACACACAGGCAACAGCCAAGACATTTGTTTTATATCAATATACATACCTGCTGGGTCTCAGGAAGATATGTGATATATAGTATCTCTAGGCCGCCAGGTAAATGTTCTCAGCTGGTGATCAGTTGGTGTTCCTCCCTCCCTCAGGTGTGTCTCAGAGCAGTTATTCTTCAGACGGGCCCCTGGGTACAATAAAGGTAGTAGGGAATCTGCACACGATTCGCTTGGACACCCAAACCGGATTATGGGAAATCAGAGTCACCTCAGCAGAACCATACACTCTGAAGGTCACAGGTCAGCCCACTGTGTGTGTGTGTGTGTGTGTGTGTGTGTGTGTGTGTGGAGCAGGGGTCTCCAACCCTGGTCCTGGAGAGCTACTGGGTCTGCTGGTTTTTGTTTTCACCTTAAAATCAGCACCTGTTGAGACCCAGGTAACCAGGTGAGGTGAGTTAATGAATTAAATTAGAGCAGTTGATTATAGTTAATTGCAGGGTAAGAACGAAAACCAGCAGACCCAGTAGCTCTCCAGGACCAGGGTTGGAGACCACTGGTGTGGAGGGATGTACAGTATGGACATGTGAGATTTTTGCGGAAGTACGAGGTGTGTGTTTTGCATATGTATGAAACCATTATTTGAATGTGTATGAAATGTATGAAAAGTGTATGACAGTTCTGACAGAAGAGCTTCTGGGCCGTACTAATAGAAGGCATCTGTAGTCTGGCTATGTGCAATAAATCTCCTCAGAGAATCAATGTGGGTAAACTGATAAAGCAGAGCTTAGCCACTGCTGGTTGGTATACTGCAAATGTGTGTTTCAGGTAAGTGCACTTGCAGGTGAGTGTATTAGGTGAGCTCAGTGCAGGTTAGAGCACATGAGGTGAAATGCTATGTAAGATTAAACACATTCTGGACTTGTGTCCTGTTTCCAGGGCGAAGCAGCATAGATTTTGTCTACAACATTGTAGAGGACCTTGAGGGGTCGGGAAGTGATTTCACCTTGAAAGAGGGTCGTCTCCGAGCAGGTAAGCAACAATTCTGTTTAACCAATAGTCACCATCAGATTCATCATCAGCACCTGGCTCACCTTCATCATTTCAGTATTTCTGAGCTGACTTTTGGCTCATTAAGATTTCCTCCAAAGTGACTTGCACCACTCAAATTTTACTTCCTTATTAGATCACATCCCATTTGAATTTAAAATAAGATTGCCTCTGGTGCTGCACCCGTGTAAGCAACAGTATACTGTATGAACTGCTATTAAAAGATCCACACCAAACTGCTGTTTGTTTCTCATTGTCACTTAGGTGGGAATGGCACCTTGTTGCTGTCTGTGGTGGGTGGGGATTCCCTCACAGTGACAGAGGTGTCCCTGGTGGAGGTATCTGGTTTGAGGGTGGAAAACAGCACCTTGAAGCCATTGGGGGAAGGGGATTATCTGGTGTCTGTGGAGAAGGTCCCGGATTAAAGTTTTGTTATTCTGTTGAAGGGGGTGGATGGGATGCACCGGTCCCCCCAAAACAGCTTCCAGAGGCAGTCGAACACCCAGCTGAAGGCTTCCAGCCTGACTCTCACAGTAAGTAAACAGACACTGGACTTTAAAGGCCCGGACACACCAAACTGACGGTCAGCCGCGGAGCGCCGACAAAGATCGCCTTGCGTCGATACACGTCGTTAATGTTGGCTGTGCCGAACACACCGCAACGACGGTCCGCCAACGGCCGAGTTGCACGTACGTTCTGTGCCTGCGTGAGAGGTAATAACTCTCCACACCAGCAGGTGGCGGTAGTCTGTATTTGTCTTTCAAAAAATGGAAACCGGAAGACCGGGGAATGCGTTTGCATTGCGTTGGACCTAGAAGCAGCCATTGTCTCGCTCACAACAAACAGTTTGCAGCAATTTCCTTCCGTTCTCTCGCTATTTAGTAATACTAATCGAAAATTATGTCTGGTAGTGATAGTAACTTTGGAATGGCTTGCTTTCGTCGCTTCCGTTTCTCTTCTCGTGCACCGATTCGCTAGCTGGACAGCCAATCAGAGAGCTCTCTCTCATCGACGGCTCCAAAACACGCCGGCGGAGTGTCGGCGTGCGGGAAACACCGGAAAGACTCGGCCGACAGGGCGCCACCGACGTCCGACGGCCGACCGTCGGTTTGGTGTGTCCGGGCCTTAACAGTTTATCTATTATCCTACTTAACCATTATTTTTGTAAAACAAAAAGAGTAACAAACCAAACTTCATAAGAATAAAGTCTCACACATTTGGCATGAGACTCATGGATTGGGTCCAAATACACTCACCGAACATTACAGCTACTTATTCATGAGATTATCTAGTCAGCCAATTGTGTGCCAGCAGTGTAGATACGAGTCAGGAGCTTCAGTTAATGTTCACATCAACCATCAGAATGGGGAAACAATGTGAAAAAAATCTTGCTGACTTTGACCATGGAATGATTGTGGCAGACAGGGTGGTCTGAGTATCTCAGAAACTGCTGATCTCCTGGGATTTTCACGCACACTAGTCTCTAGAGTTTGCAAAGAATGGTGCAAAAAACTGCACACCGAAACTCCTTGTTAATTAGAGACGTCAGAGGAGAATGGCCAAACTGGTCAAAACTGACAGGAAGGTGACAGTAACACAAATAACCACATATTACAACAGTGGTATGCATAAGAGTGTCTCTGAACACACAACACATCATAACTCTTAAGTGGATAGGCTACAGCAGTAGAAGTCCAAAAAATAAGTCTAATAAATACCTAATAAAGTGCTCGGTGAGTGTATATCTGTGTTTATTTTATCACATACAGTGCATCCGGAAAGTATTCACAGCGCTTCACTTTTCCCACATTTTGTTATGTTACAGCCTTATTCCAAAATGGAATAAATGCATTTTTTTCCTCAGAATTCTACACACAACACGAAATAATCTTTTTTTTTTTTTTTTGCAAATTTATTAAAAATAAAAAAACTAAGAAATCACATGTACATAAGTATTCACAGCCTTTGCTCAATACTTTGTTGATGCACCTTTGGCAGCAATTACAGCCTCAAGTCTTTTTGAATATGATGCCACAAGCTTGGCACACCTATCTTTGGGCAGTTTCGCCCATTCCTCTTTGCAGCACCTCTCAAGCTCCATCAGGTTGGATGGGGAGCGTCGGTGTACAGCCATTTTCAGATCTCTCCAGAGATGTTCAATCGGATTCAAGTCTGGGCTCGGGCTGGGCCACTCAAGGACATTCACAGAGTTGTCCTGAAGCCACTCCTTTGATATCTTGGCTGTGTGCTTAGGGTCGTTGTCCTGCTGAAAGATGAACCATCGCCCCAGTCTGAGGTCAAGAGCACTCTGGAGCAGGTTTTCATCCAGGATGTCTACATTGCTACATTCATCTTTCCCTCAATCCTGACTAGTCTCCCAGTTCCTGCCGCTGAAAAACATCCCCACAGCATGATGCTGCCACCACCTTGCTTCACTGTAGGGATGGTATTGGCCAGGTGATGAGCGGTGCCTGGTTTCCTCCAAACATGACGCCTGGCATTCACGCCAAAGAGTTCAATCTTTGTCTCATCAGACCAGAGAATTTTGTTTCTCATGGTCTGAGAGTCCTTTAGGTGCCTTTTGGCAAACTCCAGGCAGGCTGCCATGTGCCTTTTACAAAGGAGTGGCTTCCGTCCGGCCACTCTACCATACAGGCCTGATTGGTGGATTGCTGCAGAGATGGTTGTCCTTCTGGAACGTTCTCCTCTCTCCACAGAGGAACGCTGGAGCTCTGACAGAGTGACCATCGGGTTCTTGGTCACCTCCCTGACTAAGGCCCTTCTCCCCTGATTGCTCAGTTTAGATGGGCGGCCAGCTCTAGGAAGAGTCCTGGTGGTTCCGAACTTTTTCCATTTACGGATGATGGAGGCCACTGTGCTCATTGGGACCTTCAAAGCAGCAGAAATTTTCCTGTACCCTTCCCCAGATTTGTGCCTCGAGACAATCCTGTCTCGGAGGTCTACAGACAATTCCTTTGACTTCCTGCTTGGTTTGTGCTCCGACATGCACTGTCAACTGTGGGACCTTATATAGACAGGTGTGTGCCTTTCCAAATCATGTCCAATCAACTGAATTTACCACAGGTGGACTCCAATTAAGCTGTAGAAACATCTCAAGGTTGATCACTGGAAACAGGATGCACCTGAGCTCAATTTGGAGCTTCATGGCAAAGGCTGTGAATACTTACGTACATGTGATTTCTTCGTTTTTTTATTTTTAATAAATTTGCCAAAATAAAAATAAAAAATTCTTTCATGTTATCATTATGGGGTGTTGTGTGTAGAATTTTGAGGAAAAAAATGAATTTATTCCATTTTGGAATAAGGCTGTAACATAACAAAATGTGGGAAAAGTGAAGCGCTGTGAATACTTTCCGGATGCACTGTATTTGATTTGTTGCTGGTAGTAACAAATCTAATTGGCGGGGGGCTCTAGTTCTGTTACTGCGATTAGCCAGAGAATGGTGTTAAAAACTGAGCGGTACTTCTGTGGGCAAAAATGCCTTGCTAATGAGAGAGGTCAGGGGAGAATGGCCCGAGTGGTTCAAGCTGACAGGAAGATGACAGTAACTCAAATAACCACATGCTACCACAGTGGTATGCAAAAGAGCAAGGTGAGACATGCAGCAGCAGGAGACCAATTAAAAAAATAAAATGTTAAAATAAGTTAAATAAATACCTAATAAAGTGGTCAGTTAATGTTTTTTTTTTAATATTGTGCATGTGTGTGTGTGCGCGTAAGAGTTTTGGTATCCGTTTATATTCTTTTTTGAAAAATCTCACACATTGGAAGTTGAGAGGTCTGAAACCTTCTGGTGAAAGTACTTTGCTAATGCTTTTAATAGCATTAGAACTTCAGCCAAGTGATTGACAGTAAAGATGCTTGCAGCAGAGTAGGCTTCATAAGCTCAAGACAGGTAGTGTGCCACGTGTTTCCGAGCCTACAAAGCGTGTGCAGTGTGATCACAGCCTTAAATATCCAAGTTAACATCCAGCTCCTGTGACAGTGACTGATTTAATTTGTCTGTGTGATATCGCAGTGGGTGTTTTGTTTATGGTGTCACGTCAGGCCTTGACTAATGGCACCATGGAGCCTGGGGTGCAATTCACTGTTCCTTTCACTGTGCGGTCTAATGGGACGGCGGGAAATTACACCATCCGCTCCCGAGACAACAGGGGATTCATTTCCTCTGCACCATCCAGGTACGAGTGAGTTTTGAGTGGAAAGCATTGACTGATACAGGGCATGGTCGATCTATCAATACAGACTGAAAAGACCATAAGGTTGCCCTACTCTGTAATGTGGGAAGCAGTAGTTTGGTCTCTCTGCTCTGTGCTTTGTGAGGGAGCAGTAAGCAGTCCCCCCAAGATTTTTCAAAACATAATTCTGTGATTTTTGCACATTTTTGGCTGTATTTTGCAGAATTATGTGCCAAGTTTTGACAAATAACATGACATAACATGACAAACTTTTTTTCTGTAGTTTTAGGCCTATTAGACTCTGTGTTGAATTATGCAATCACAAAATCGTGAAAAACATTCTCTGTGCTGTGTGAGGGAGCAGCAGGGGCTATCTGTTCTGTGAGATAATGGTTTCCTCTGTGCCACAGCCTGCTTTTGGATAGCGGGGGAAGTGCTCAGGGGTCAGTACAGCTGGAGGCTCCTGGCAGTACACCCTCAGGCACAGACGTCACACTCACCATTGTGGCTGAGTCCCCCAGTGGCGGCGACTCCAACTATGCGGTGCTCCGCCTCACTGTCCTCAACAAGGTAACAATTATATTTCATACAGTAAGCTGAATACCAAAATGAATGAGTAAAAATGATCCAATTTGCACCACCTTGATAATCTAATTTCATAAAGTAATTGTAATTGAGCACAGGCGATGATTGAGAGCAATGTGCACAAGCAACAGTCACGTTATGTTAAATATACGTTGATCACTTACTACCTGAACATACTGCAGTATTTTTAAATGTTGTACAGGGGCATGATGCATTTAGTTAGAAGCAGTGGGAACGTTACAGTTGCACACCGAGGCCCGGGGTTGAATTCCCGGGTGGCATAATTGGCTCGCTGCTCCGAGGGAGGGACTCAACAGGGACTAGTGGGGATCGCCGCGTGCATGCACCCGAGTGCGCCTCGGAATTACGGTCACGGGCTGTGAGACGAGAGGTTGAAGAAGGCGTGTTGCTCTCCATCTGTGCTGCCGAAGGGACGGGGTCGTAAGCGGTGTATCCCCAGCTAATGCTAATTGGATTAGATAGGGTGCAATTGGTTACCAAATTGGGAGAAAAAGTGAAAAACAATAATATAAAAATAAATAAAGCAGTGGGAAATTCCCACATTAAAAATGAGAGCAGCTATATAGCAAAAGTAAAAACTAATAATAATAATTTAAAAAAAGATTCAACTAATCATGGTCTTCTATCAGTCGTTTAAGTACAAACAGGTGTCTTAGTGCTGGGCTAATATACTTTATTAGGAAGACCTGTACACCAGCTTGTTAATGCAACTATTTAATCGGCCAATCAGGTGGCAGCAACTAAATGTATAAAAGCATGCAGAAGTGGTCAAGAGATTCAGCTGTTTTTCACATGCTCAAAATACCTACCACCCAAATACACTCGCCGAACATCACACCTACTTATTCATGCCATTATCACTGCTGCCAATTGTATGAGTCTGTGTTGGTCCTTCCTATGTCCACTGCAGCTATTAAAATAGCATTTACTACCATGAAGAGGACAAAACAGTTTGGTGAAATAGCATGTCTACTGGCTTAACCTCATCCGCTCTGGCCCTGTGTCATTGAGATGTTGACATCTCAAATGTTTAAATTCGTATCATCCTCTTGTTTGCAATGCACGCCTATAAAACTGCAGGCTCCCCCATGCCAGGCTCACGGATTTACAACCACAACCTCATCACACTCAGACAATCAGAGGCATATTCTAACAATCCTTGATACCATTTCTCTACGTCAAAAAATCATAAACAATTCAGAAGTTGCATGAATACATTGTTTTGCAAATTATTCGATACAGGCATATTTATGGAACCAAATATACCACCTGGCTTTTTTCTGACTAAGGCTGAAGTTTATTTCGTAATCCATTCAGCCGTTTCCGAGAAGACTTATGTTTTTGCCGGAACTGTATGCAAATGCCATCTTGAACTATTTGCATTGGTAGGTAATTTCTATCCTGAACTAATGTAAAACATGGCACGCTTCTTTTAGGGGGTTTCATACCCTTTCCAACAAGGTATAATCTGTCATATTCTGACGATGGACAGTTTAGGAATGTCGCTGTGCTCACATAGCAGATTCAATATCCAGATGTGCGTAAAACATCAAGTGAGCATTTGTGTCGGACTTCCTATAGATTTTACTCACTAACGGGGCTAAGGGGGCTTCGGTTAATTTTTAAATAAAGTTCCATTTTAAAAGTGATGCAGGTTTGTTAGGGTGAGTAATCCTTTTCGACACCTTGGGCATGCTTTATAAAACATACTCTCATATATGTGAATAAAGCACATTCATTTTCTTTACATTTGGCATAAAATAAATCTGGGTTTCCCCATTATGGAAGCTCCTGAAGCTCCTGACCCATATCTACATGATTGTGTGCATTGCACTGCTGCCACACAATTGGCTGACAAGATAATCTCATGAATAAGTAGGTGTAATAAAGTAAAAATAAATAATAAAGTTCTCGATGAGTGTCGTTTTTGAGATATTGAAACTTCTATAGGAATAGTAGCAATTGCCTTCTTGGGGGCCAAAGTGATATTCATCACTTTGATACACAAAGGTTGTGGAAAGGCTTAATACAGGACAGAGGTCAAGACGGATGGAACGCTCTCCAAATCATTCATTCTCGTTTTTAAAGGTTCAAAACATTGGTAACTGCAGTGTAGGGGTTGCAGACATTGGTAACTTTGTTCCTGTTTCCGGAAGGTGACAGACTTCAGCCGACCTGTGTGCCAGGTAGAGAGCGTGAGCAGCAACTGCTCCATGAACTGCAGTGAATCGTGGTGGGAGCTTTCTGTCAACCTGACGGACGGGAACGGGACAGGCATCCAAAGAGTGTCATTCCGCTTGGGGGATGGCACCCTTGACACCACCACCTCCCTGGGGGAGGGGGGCGTCAACATCACCTTTGCAACATATAATGCCTCCTGCTGCTCGCCAAATGTAGAGTTAGTGGCGGTGGATGCCGTGGGCAATGTGGGCACATGCTTCCATTCCATCAGAGCCGTACCAAGCCCTGCCCCCAGACCCACCAGCAGTGCTACTGCCCTCAGGGTGCTACTCCTCATTTCCACTGCCCTCCTGGCTGGCCTTCAGGCCTGAACCACACACTCAGGAGCTCTAACAATGAGGCTAGTAACCTGTGGGCACTCCTTAGATGGCAAGTTGTGCATGTTGCAGCTACAAATTATCTTCATATCTTCTTTGCTTGGAAATTATTTTTCATAAATTGCCCTTCAATTTGTCCTTCTTTAAGAATACACCAGACACCAGACATGGCCACACTCCACTAGACCGCATTCAGACTGCAATCCCCTAGACCACACTCCCCAACACTGTACTCCATCTGACTGGACTCCACTCAGCCGTACTCCCCCATGTCAATAATCTGTTCAAAACATCTGAGAATTACTGCTTGCATTCAACTTCACTATCCACTTTCACTGCCAAATGCTTAATGCATGCTTATTTGTACATGGTGAAACCAAATTGTACATTATATCAATATACTTTAATAAAATAATATTTTTTATTTTTGCAGCATGAGGTGTCCCTGACAAAGTATTCTTTGTCTTCAAGAGGCAACTTAAAATCAGTCATTCAGACCCTGATTCAATAAAACTGTAATAAAACTGTAAAATGCATGTAAAAATAGCACTTGTTCCTTCAAGAATTAAACCGTTTAAAAAAAATAATTGAACAAAAAAGAATACATTATGTAATACATCAAGAAGACCAGCATCTTAATTAGATTATCAAGTTTAATCCTACCTTCAGTTTGTAGACGTCCAAGTATTTTTTCTTTCAAAAACAGAAAACTGTTCCCTGCCCTGAACTTATAAAGAGGAAGCAGCTATTTACAACTGAAATGTCTGTATCCAGTGTGAAATCTCTGATGTCTTTTCAAGTTGCATTTCAAAGTAAGAAATGTGGGGTCACTCCTATATGAGACTTATGATGTGCTTTAAGGCTGCTGAGTTTGGTGGAACCCCTCCCTTTTTATGCTGAAAAAAAGTTTGCACTTCCCCCCGCCTGTCACCCTCCTCCTATCTCTCTGTCTCAACCTGCCTCTCCTTGCACTCTCCTCAGACACAACAGGTCGATAAACAGAAACAGGTATAGAAACTACGGGTCAGAACAAGACAGAAGGAATAAGCTAATCTCGATGGTCGGGGACGAAACAGGTCAAAACAGGTATCAATACGAAAATGCTGGAGAGTATGGAATAAACAAAGAACAATCTGGCAACTAACTGCACACACAGAGGGGTTTTTATACACAGGTAACGTGAGGGAATGGGAATCAGGTGGGGAAGCAATCAGGAAGTGAAACAGGTGAAACGAATGAATGAAGTGACAGGGAGACTACGGTGTGCACGAAGGTAACAAAAACACAAAGATGCTAACAACATAGGCAGAATACAGAACATGAAAAACATGAAACCTAACATGAAGTTTTTGGTCAAATACCTAACCCCCATTAACAAGTCAAACACATTCCACAATTTAACATGCTATTTATTATTCAAAAGCAGGCATGCTATTTACATGCTATTTACTGAATCATAATAAAATATTTTGAGAATGTATTCAGATGCTCACGCTATTTAAAATGGGGTCACGTCACTGAAAACTCTTATTATGGACTAGGTATTATAAAGGTAGGCGGCACGGATGGTGCTGTGGGTAGCACTACCGCCTCACAGCAAGGAAGTCCTGGGTTCAAATCCCGGTCGGCTGGAGCCTCTCTGTGTGGAGTTGCATGTTCTCCCCGTGTTCACGTGGGTTTCCTCCGGGCACTCCACTTTCCTTCCAAAGTCCAAAGACATATCTGATAGACTGATTGGAGAGTCTAAATTGCCCATGGGTATGAGTATGAGTGAATGGTGTGGGCCCTGCAATGGACTGGTGACCTTTCCAGGTGTATTCCTGCCTTTCGCCCAATGTATGCTGGGATAGGGTCCAGCCCCCCTGCAACCCTGTTCAGGAAAGGTGGGTTAAGATAATGGATGGATGGTATTATAAAGGTATTTTCACTGTATTCGCTATGCAGGCTCTCTTGTTTTATGCAAACTAACAAACTATACGCCATTGGAAAGGTAATATCATGAACGAAAATGCTTTTCAGTTGTCACTTCAATAACAAGCACATGGATGGGGAAAAAGCCTACACTTAGCAATTGCATTACAGTTACTGGTCAGAGAAGCTCGTACATGAGCTCATGGTATTCCAGAGTGCCTATGCCAAATTTAGATAACAGCATTTCTATGTTCAAGTCCTTTTGTAGAAGTATGCAACAGCAAAACGGATAGCAATGATTCCTCCAGACAAATTAGTAAAAGTAAACAATGACCATTCTATCTACGTTTGTCCAAGCATAGTTTTTTTTTTACATTTGCTTTGCTGGACCCTGACATTACTGCATTTCTTGTAGTATGTGTATGTAATGCAGCACAAGACTCTTGGACTGTTTGATTCTACTGCTAAATGTTGGGACTGATGGGCACTGAAATCTGGGGGGTATTTGTTCACTGTTAAGCTTTATGTAGTTGAAAGAGTGTCGGGATTTCCACCTGTCTGTTTATCGCGAGCCAAGGCAGCCGCTTTCATTCATTCATTGAATGTGCGCTGTGCTGTAAATACATGGAAACCTTATTGCGTAGCCAAGTAGCCTAAATTGAGTTAATTTTTAATTTTGCCTGATTTACTTTTTATTAAATTCGTAGGCTGGAATGCCTCACGGCAACAATTGTGTTTAAATGTATACTGCTTCAGCCTTTGGCAAACTACTCAGAAGGAGGCGGCAAGCAACTGGTAGCTTGAGAGAAACGTGTTGGAGACCCATGGTGTAGGACGACTTTTCAACAGTATTAAACCAAACAACGATATCAAATATTAAGAAGAGCTCTTTTATTTCATTGAGTTAAATCGAAACAATGTCTTCTAGTGCTCAAGGACTGATAGCCCTACTGGTAGGCAATATTACCCTGGCTTATATTTGGGGGCCGGCCTTTATTTGTCCGAATCGACCATTATCCGGGGACCGGCTTCAGATAGAATCCCGGACACAATTTGAGGATTTAGAACAGAAGGAGGCATCATGCAGAAGTTTTACATTAAACTTCCAGTATGTGCTGTAACCAAATGTGTCCAATCCATGTGTCCACCAATGTGCTGGCTTGCACTATATTTTTTAGGACTCGCACAGGTCCAAGATGTGGCTCAACCCCACTCCTGTCTCTTAAGTCCAAAGTGCAGCTCTAGTCCCCCACTACAACCAGAAATACCTGAGGACTTAAACTGGCTCGCTCCTGCCTCACCTACTCAAAGAGATTTACTCTCTCTCTATATTGAGGGCATACACTTTAATAAACAGACACTCTTTGCTATGTATGCTTGCTCTTACCAGTAAAAGCCTGCCCATACACACCTCTTGTGTGAGAGTAAAGTAACACCTAACCCAGGTGCAACAAAACAGCCACACCCGCACTCAGATTTGTACTATGACTCGTGGTTAAGCCCCCTCTCCACTTTCTCCCCTTTCCTCACAGATGTAGCCCACTCACTCAGTGTATACCTCCTCTTAGGTGTTAACAAAACATCGTCAGTCCTGCTTGCCTCACCTGCTGACCTCAAAAACTTTTCAGAATCTGGGAAATAAGCCAACAGCGACAGGATCTAATGTTAAGTGTCTGATCTGGATTATTTTATGTAGTTTTAGATAGGGGGTGAGTTATCAGGGGGAAACCACATCTTCCCCCTGTTTTTATGCTCCCTGAGTGACATGAAAGAGTGTGAGAGGGTGTGAATGTGTCACCGCTGTGGTAGACAAAACCTCTTGAAAACAGTATGGAGGTATGGCTTGAATGATTTTCCTGCAAAATAATTGTTCAGAAAACAACAACTGCATTTGGTGGATTTGCAACAACTGTACTGTAAATGGAGTATCAAGCAAGGTAGTTGAGACGGTCTGGAGCCTGAGGATGGTATGGAGAAATGGACTGAGACTCAGAGTGTCAGAAGGAATGGGGGAAAGAGTCAGATCTTGTATCGGTATTTTAGTTGGCTAGGTAAGCAGTGTTTGGATAGTTAACTTTGGTGACTTTTGCTCTGTTTGTTTGTTTGTTCAAAAAAAAAAATAAATAAAAAAAAATGGCCCTTGTCCTTATCTTTGTTGTACAGGTAGCAGTTGAAATTGTACTTACCTCTAGGGTCTTTCAGCGAACTTATCCCTGGTTATGGGTATGCACTTTGTTGTAAGTCGCTCTGGATAAGAGCGTCTGCCAAATGCCAATAATGTAATGTAATGTAAAGATCTGAGTAGTTGAGGGGAAGGCATGCTTTTGAAAAGGCAACTAGCCTTTGATGTTATTGTTATGATGTTATTGGACAAGAGCTAGTTCAGAAACAAAGTTAATGGAAGGTGAATAATCACTGTATTTAGCGAGAGCAACAGCAAATTGCTTAACGGTGAACAGATAACATCACATGTACCCAGTACAGTTGCAAATCTGAGCAGGGTAATATCAGAAGTAACTCTGGACATGACAATGGAAGACATTAAACTTGAAGTTCGGGAAGATAAGGTGGTTGAATCCACAAGAATAAAAAGCTACAGAAACTGATCAGCGGTAATACAATTTGAGAATATACTCCCAAAGTCTGTTCAGATAGTCTGAGATTATATTCCACAGCCACTAAAATGCTTTAAATCAAGGTTCAAAGTTCAAGGTTTCTTTATTAGTACCCAAGGGTAAATTTGTTGTTCAGACAGGAGATTTAGCAATCCAGAGTTAAAAACAAGACATCACAGCAGTACAGATCCATAATGTCAAAGAATGGGACATATGGCACAGTAATGTAAGGGGAGAGAATGCATATGGCAATGATGCTATGAGTAAATGCTGTAATAGTGGAAGAGAACACAGTGCTACATAAGGAGAATGTGAGCATTACATTACAGCCATTTAGCTGACGCTCTCATCCAGAGCAATTTTTTTTTACACAGCTTTTTGCATCCCCCACAGCTGGATACATGCTGAAACCAGGCAGGTTAAGCACCGTGCCCAAGGGTACAACAGCAGTGTTGTTCCTTAACTCACACAACTGCCATCTTGATGTGCAGACATAAGGCAAAGAAGTGCAAAAATACAAAATGACGAATTCAGTTACGCGGGAAGCGTTCTTTACTATTGGATGATTCGGATTCTTCTGAGCTGCTCTTAAAAACGCGGTCACCGGTCCTGCCTAAGCCAAGGTTTGCGGCTCTCGTGGCGCGCACTCGTTCGTAGACTCGGCAGGAGTTCGAAGGTTTGCTGCGCACAATCGCATCGCACCCCGGGCGCTCGGAATCACGGTCACGGCCGGGATACGGTTTGAGGAATGCGTGTGGTTCTCAAGCGCGCTAGATCCATCCTGGCCGCCGAGGAGCGAGGCAGTTGCAGGTGCATGTATCCTCAGCTAACGAAGGTTGCCTTCTCCAATAGCCGCGACAGTGGATTCCGAAACGACAGAAGTCCGACTGTGCATCTGTACGACAGTAACAGATTTATTTTTAAAAAAAACGCACTTGGCACTTTGTGTACTGAATGTATTTTCTGAATACAATTATCTCAATCTTTTTTTGCAGAACAAGAAGTAAAGGAGAGAAGAGTGAGGCAGTAGGATACCCTGTGCAGGAAATTGGGTAAGGTAACCGCTTAATTATTATATTTTATTAAACGGGCTTCATGAGGTCAAAAATGTAGTATATTGCAATATATTGTGAATGTGCTCCTCAGAATTGTATTTCGCAAAATATATTTCAATGTCTGAAAGCAGCAGTCATTTTATATGTTCACAGGTTTTCTTGGTAATGTTTGCTATTTGAATATGCCGCTGTATACTCCATTTCGTTAATCATTTAAAGGTACAATTCGGACATCTAACGGCCAAAAGAGGAATTGCAGGACAAACACTCTCAAACCACAACCTGCACTGTTTTGGAAAGTTGACAGTGACAAACGCGACAGAGCCTGCCCTCTTTTCGTAGTGTTCTAGTAATGAAATGTTCGCCGAACAGGTGACTTGATGAAATGTTGCTGCTGAACACTATGTTTTTTCTTTTTGAAGTTTGTGTTTGTTTGCTTGTTTTTAAATAAGGAAAATGTAATAGTTTGTTTAAATGTGAACAGGTTATTCGAGATAATGTATGATGCTGACAAACTATTGGCAACAGGTACTTTAGAGGTGACAAAAAGGACAACTGCTTTCTAACCGAACCATTCACAATCTTGCTTCTACTTTGCATGATACTTGGAAGGTAATCACTGTTTTGCTCCAGCATTTGCTTGGAAATGTAAATTAAAAAAAGAAATCAAAGTTTAGTGGAGATGGCAGCTTCGATAGGTGACCTGCGTCACTTGAACCAGGTCGAGTGCGGTCAGCAGGCCGTGAGGAGACACAGCCGGCTCCCTGGGCAGCAGTCGGGGCGGGGTCCCAATCGGACCTGCCACGACGGTGAGACCATCTGGGGTGTCCTGTAACTGTCCTGTGTGCTCCAAGTACATAATCACTGACCATAGCAAGCACAGACTTTTCTCAAGACCAGTGCTCTGCTGTTGGTGAGTGCTTTGCACCACTTTAATTGAGTCACAACAAATAGTAGAGCAAATATTAACCATACCTAACCCTTTCTACTGCATTAACCTTAGTTCTACCACTATCTCCTCTATTCTAGGTGCTCCTGATGTCACTGTTAACAATTCTGTTCCAGCACGTGATAGCTGGGTGTTATAGTAATTATTACTTTGAATGACCTGCTTTGCTCTTATGGCAGTAAACGGTGGTGGTTAGGATGCAAACCCACCATCAATACAAAATGGGGGAATAATAGGTTTGAGCCTTTCAGTTTAGATTTATAATATATGATTGACTGTTTTGCTCTGATTCCATTTTTGCTTTACCTTCACCTTTGAACACAGACACACCCACACTCTACACTAGCCCTCCCACCAGTAGGGACAGTTGATCACATAAAGGGTTCAGTTGGTTTGAATATTGCTAGAATTGGAAATTACCGAAACCACATCTCAGCGGGGTGCTTCCACCATTAGCAGGGAGTCTGGGTACGATGTAATTCCTTCCTGGAAATGGTTATTCATGAAATTTGTCACTCCCCTAACCGGGCTACTTAAACCCTCACTTTAGGTTATCATGTTGAGATTCAGACGGAAGGCTTGTCGGACACGTCCCTTGTGAATTTCCCTTTGCGCTTTGCAATAAAGCTTTTCAGTTGAGAAGTGGTCATCAATGTGTTACTTCGCCAGTTCAAATTTGATTCCACAACGGGAGAAGAATATTCCCAACAGTAGGGTTTTTATAGGGGCTCAAAACAATAGTATAGCGGTCATTCTGATTGGTTGAAAAGGTATAAAGTTGAGCGTGCCATATGGCACTCTTGGGACTGAAAGGGTTAAGGATGGCAGAGACATGAATGAAGCGCCAAACATTTTCCCACTGACCAATAGTGTCACTGGATTACTCATCTTGAACCTGATTAAACTTTATATTCTCCTCTGAGGCTCCTACAGTCATTGACAACTTTATTATGTAGACCTGTATACCAGCTTGTTAATGCAAGTATTTAATGAGCCAATCATGTGGCAGCAACTGAATGCATAAAAGCATGCTGATGTGGTCAAGAGGTTCAGCTGTTTTTCACATGCTCAAAATACCTACCACCCAAATACACTCGCCGAACATCACACCTACTTATTCATGCCATTATCACTGCTGCCAATTGTATGAGTCTGTGTTGGTCCTTCCTATGTCCACTGCAGCTATTAAAATAGCATTTACTACCACAAAATGACAGAATGGGGGGGGAAAGTGATCAAAGTGACTCTCGTGGGATGTCGGAGGTCCAGGAAGCTCCTGAAAACTGCCAGTCAGAGCCTGGGTTACACCCTTCGCCTCAAGAGGGTATGAAGGTCCTGCAAACAGAAGTTCTGCACCCTGCCACCCCCACAGACGGGACTGTGGGGCAGAAGAAGGTGTCCTCCAGGAATTGGTTGAGTGCAAAGCCCACGTGTAAGCAAGTGCACAGGACATTTCAAGTGTATTTTGTCTGAATGTTTGCTGGTTGTGGGTAGGCATGCATATCAATAATGATTCTCAATGACTGACATTCCAATACAACTTTTATTTTTCCACAGACATCGCCCTCCTGTTCCTGTTATTGGTACCTACCGTTAACTTCAATCCGATCCCTGCAAGTATGTGTTCATTTACATTGAATTTTAGTCATTTGGCAGATGCTTTTAATCCAAAGCGCATGGGTAATCCTTCTCCCTCCAAAAAGAGTTCTTAACTTAAACTAAACTTAAACTCTAAACTTCATCTCTGTCAGTAAACCTGGCCTGCAGTACGTACTTACGTAGCCCTAGCTCCCTCTGGTGGGAAAAGGTGTGTGTGTGTTGTAAGCCAAGGCTATGAGGTGATCGCTAATATGACTTTATGGGCTACTTATGTTTTATTCACAAGTGATGTTACCTCCGTTAATGGAGACAAATGTTAAGTACTATGAAAATGAATTGAATTAATTAATACCTTTTTAATGAATTAAATTAAAGGTATTAACATGGCCTGCGGCGGCACGGATGGTGCAGTGGGTAGCACTGCCGCCTCACAGCAAGGAGGTCCTGGGTTCGAATCCATGTTGGCCGGGGCCTCTCTGTGGGGGGTTGCATGTTCTCCCCGTGTCTGCGTGGGTTTCCTCCGGGTACTCCTGTTTCCTCCCACAGTCCAAAGACATGCAGGTTAGGCTGATTGGAGAGTCTAAATTGCCCGTAGGTATGAGTGTGTGAGTGAATGGCGTGTGTGCCCTGTGATGGACTGGCAACCTGTCCAGGGTGTATTCCTGCCTTTCACCCAATGTATGCTGGGATAGGCTCCAGCCCCCCCTGCGACCCCTGTTCAGAATAAGCGGGTTCAGATAATGGATGGATGGATGGAACATGGCATGCCCTGTGTGGTGGTTTGGCATGCTTTTTTATTAGCTGGACTGTGCGTCTCCGGTCAATTATTTCCGTGCATGTTACTATGGTGATGATACCGCACTGTCAATGGTTAGGGTAAAGCCATGGAAGTGCCGTTTTAAAAGCCTAAATGCTGACCTCATGCATAAATCGATTACATTTTTTAATTTTATTTTTTGGTCATTCTGCTCCCATTAAACTGTCTGCAACTTTCATTGATTGCTTTTGTCTTATGCTCATCAAAATATTGGACTGCTTATGAACATAACTGCTCACAGAATATATGGGTTTCAGTGTGAGGTGTGAGATGTTAGTTCAGAACAGTCATCCCATCTAGTCTAATCTCCATTTTGTCTAATTTAACTAATTTAATTGTTTTTAACACCTCCACCTCCACCAGTGCCCACCCTCACACACCCCACAGGGGTTTAGTCTAATCTCCACTTTGTCTAATTTAACTAATTTCATTGTTTTTAACAGGGACCACCTCCACCAGTGCCCACCCTCACACACGTGGTTACATTGGCTCAGGAGGTAAGAGCAGTTGTCTGGCAGTCGGATGGTTGTCGGTTCGATCCAACCATTTACCATTTACCCCTAAATGGTTTGGTCTTGGATGTCCTGTCATGACTGATGGGAACCCTGCTCTTTTCGCTCGTGTCAACACGTGAACCCCTTCTCTGTTTCCGTGTCTCAGGGCAGTGTGCACTCTGCCGGGACCCACAATGCGCAACACATATCCTCAGAATATTCAAACTTGATGACTTCATATGGTCGAACAGAATGTTGGGAATCGAAAACTGCAGCAAGGACAACCTGAAGCCAGATGAGCCGTGTCAGCTGACGAACAGAAGCCTTGTGGTACAGTCTGACCAGCCCCTTTCCTTTGAAGGGAATGACAGCCTTTCAGGTGGCATGAAGGCTTTCCCCTCCGAGACTGTGCGTGAGTATTCCTGCACTTGATCCAGTTTGTGTGTTGTGCTGTTATGGTGTAGAGTTGAGATGGTGGGACAGTAGGATATGGGAAGCTGCCAGATGATCTGTTGTAAAAATCGAGAATGCAGAACTATTCATTCAAAATGCCCCAGGCAGCTGAAACTGCATTTCTGTTATTTATTCATTTTTTTTGCAATCATTGCCACGACTTTCATGAAGGGAGATTTAATTTAATGTGGTTTCCCCATCTGTCGGACTGTGTGTAGTGTTGTGGATGTGTGTGTGATCATATGTCAGTTGTGTGATCATGACCGGGCGACATTGGCTCAGCAGGTAAGAGCAGTGGTCTGGCAGTCGGAGGGTTGCCGGTTTGATCCCGCCTGGGTGTGTCGAATTGTCTGAGTAAGATGCCTAACCCTCAAATGCTCCCGATAAGCTGGCTGGTGCCTTGTGTGGCAGCCAATCACCATTGGTGTGTGTGTGTGTGTGTATGTGTGTGTGTACAATTGATGTGAAGCATCAATTGTACAGTGCTTTGGATAAAGGCTCTATATAAATGCATACACATAGAGATCAAATGCTAACCATTTACCATTTATGACCTCTTCTGCAGTCTGCGCTGATCTTGACCTGCCTCCCGGACCCAAGTCTCTCCCCGGTAAACGATCTCTGTGAGCTGGAAGATCAGACCCGGCAAGCTGATTATCACTCACACTGTGGCCTAATGATAGTGTAGCCTTGCAGGGTGATTGACATGCACTCACACATGGAGATCATTTTGGGGCACCATAGAGGCTGTCTGTAGATATTTATCTATAACCCTCTCTGCTTTGTATGGTGTTGGGACAGCATGTACAGAGTTTTTGTAATTTTTATTTGAGATCAAGCATATGCACCTGCTACAGCCACAGTATGCAGTATCCTGAAGATTTTACCGTGCTCATGTACGGGATAGAACAAGTGTGTCTTATGGAGCAGTCACAAAACTAAATCTAAGGTACATTGTGCACCCCCTGGTGCAACAGCTAAGTAAGGCAGGAAGCAAAAGCCTGCAGAGGCCACAGGAGCATAGCTACTCGGCTCTCACGCAGACCAACAGGGCCGGATTATTCCGTGTGTGAAGAGCTTTGCGTCTTAAGGTTGTCCTGGATTCCAATCAAATGACGTCAAACTTTATCGGCACCAGCATGTATTTCACAGATGTACCCTCTTGCTTTGCTTATTCCAACTGCCGTTAATGAACTGAACCGTACTGAACTCTACATTAACCAATCAGAGGGGAGTGTGTGCATGTTCCCATAGATGATTTGCTATTTATTTGTGTTGCTGAAGACAGGACAGGATGAGTCCTCAGAACACTGCGCCTCCTGATGGGTACGCCAGGAATGAGAACAAGAGGAGTCCTCTTCAGTGATGAGAATGGAAATGTCACTCAGGGGCCTGGAAACGATCGGGAATCGGCTGTGTGACACCAGGGTCAGGGACCATCGTCATGACGACATCGGGTACACCCCCAACATGGGAACCCCCCACCCAGAAAAAAAGACTATTTTGGTTTGACTCTCGCCTAGCCCCTTTTGATATGTTTGCTGATGGAAACAAGAGTTTGCACTTTTCTTTTTCTTTTCTTTGTAGTTTCTTTACCCTTTGTAAGGGTAATTTAACATGTGTGTTAACATAAAGACAATCACGATTACCGCGTTATATTATATTAAATCAATTATTACCAGATTGAGTCGATGTGATCAGAAAATTGTTTTTGTTATCATGAAATGATAAGCGACTTACAGTTGATTGGACTAAGCAGGAGACAATCCTGCCCTGGAGCAATGCAGGGTTAAGGGCCTTGCTGAAGGGCCCAATGGCTGTGTGCCGATCATATTGTGGCTACACCAGGGATCAAACCACTGACCGGTTAACTGTTGGCAAGAGACACTCATTTTTATATCTCTCCCCCTCCCTCCATTGAACATATACTCTTTGCCTGTTGCCAAACTGTTAAAACTTGGACTCATCAGTCCACAACACTTTATACCAATCTTCCTTTGTCTATTTCTTGTGTTCTTTTGCAAATTTCTGGCGTTTCACTATATTTCTCTCTCTCAGTAATGGTTTCTTTGCTGCTATTCTGCCAACAAGTCCTTCTTCTCCCAGTTTCTGACGCACAGTTCTTGAAGACACTGTTGCACCATTAGTCATTGTGGTGTTGATCTCGTCACGCAGTTCTTGTGAGGTCTTTCTTCGGTCCTTAAGACTGAGAATTTTGAGATGCTTCACTGTCTGAAAGTTTCTTTTTTCTACCTCTCCCCTTTCGGTTCTGGTGTGAATTGGTGGCATCATGGCGGTCTAAAGTGTACTTTACAGTGCTTGGACTGCATCTCAAGTCCTTGGCTATGCGGCGGTAACTCCAGCCAGCATCAAAAAGGGCCTTTATTCCAACCCGTTGCTCACTCGTTAGCTCCTTCTTCACCTTGTTCAAAGAGCAACGTGCTTCAAGACTACTTCTAGAGGCTTTGAATTTATACCAATTAGTGACAAATAATTATTTTAATGTAGAGTTCAGTACGGTTCAGTTAGTCCAGATGGAGTTAACGGCAGTTGGAATAAGTAAAGCAAGAGGGTACATCTGTGAAATACATGCTGGTGCTGATAAAGTTTGACGTCATTGGACTAGATAATAAATAATAATAAACCAACATTTCACTCACGAGGAGTGAGAAAAACCATGTGTGTTTGTTTACAACTTGTCTCTCCATCTTTCCTCTAGTATTGCGTAACACCTTCCTGCTATTCCTATTTTACTGTTATGTGAGACTCGTTACAAAATAAAAGCCCTTATACTCAGGAGAATAAAGCAGTATAAGCTTAAAACGTGAATTAGAAAAAAAATTCACTTCGGCAAAACATATTTTATTAAACATATATATTAAGCCTTGGGGCCTATATCATGAAAGTATCTTAGTTGATCGAAATGCAAGACAGCCAGGTCAACAAATCCTAAACATGGCAATCATGGATATCACAACGTTCATTATGACTCTGCCAGCCCTGGAACTAATGCTGTGTTCCCTTCAGAATCGGAGGTCGGAATTTCCCTGTTGAAATTTTCAACATCTGACCTCCAAGTGTTCCGGGTCCACGACACCAAACGTAAAGGTAAACTGACCCAATGGCAGAATATACCGCCAGTTAAATAAGCTCCAAGTGTAGCTACATTGGTAGCTAATCTGCAAACGTCAGTAAATGGTATCTTTCCGAATCTTTCCGCGGGTTCTGGGTCTACCTCGGGGTCTCCGCCCAGTTGGACGAGCCCGGAAAACCTCCAAAGGGAGGCGCCCGGGAGGCATCCTGATCAGATGCCCGAACCACCTCAATTGGCTCCTTTCAACGCGAAGGAGCAGCGGCTCTACTCTGAGCTCCCTCCGGATGTCCAAGCTCCTCACCCTATCTCTAAGGCTGAGCCCGGCCACCCTACGGAGGAAGCTTATTTCGGCCACTTGTATACGCTATCTCGTTCTTTCGGTCACTACCCAAAGCTCATGACCAAGGGTGAGGGTTGGGATGTAGATCGACCGGTAAATCAAGAGCTTCGCCTTCCGGCTCAGCTCCCTCTTCACCACGACGGTTCGGTGCAATGCCCGCATTACTGCTGATGCCGCACTGATCCGCCTGTCGATCTCACGCTCCTTTCTACCCTCACCCCGAGATACTTGAACTCCTTCACTTGGGGCAATGACTCGTTCCCAACCCGGAGGGAGCCGGAGAAAACCATGGCCTCGGACTTGGAGGTGCTGACTCTCATGCCGGCAGCTTCACACTCGGCTGCAAACCGCTCCAGTGCATGCTGAAGGTCACGGTCCGATGAAGCCAGCAGAACCACGTCATCCGCAAAAAGCAGAGACGAAATTCTGAGGTCACCAAACCGGACACTCTACTCACCTCAGCTGCGCCTTGAGATTCTGTCCATGAATATCACAAACAGGACCGGTGACAAGGGGCAACCTTGGCGGAGTCCAACACCCACTGGAAACATGCTTGACTTTGTGCCGAAGATGCAGACACAGCTCTCACTTTGGTTAAATAGGGACTAGATGGCTCGTAACAACGGCCCTGGTACCCCATACTCCCGCAGTACCCCCCACAGGGTTCCCCGGGGGACACGGTCGAAAGCCTTCTCCAAGTCCACAAAGCACATGTGGACTGGATGGGCAAACTCCCTGTCGATCTCACGCTCCTTTCTACCCTCACCCCGAGATACTTGAACTCCTTCACTTGGGGCAATGACTCGTTCCCAACCCGGAGGGAGCCGGAGAAAACCATGGCCTCGGACTTGGAGGTGCTGACTCTCATCCCGGCAGCTTCACACTCGGCTGCAAACCGCTCCAGTGCATGCTGAAGGTCACGGTCCGATGAAGCCAGCAGAACCACGTCATCCGCAAAAAGCAGAGACGAAATTCTGAGGTCACCAAACCGGACACTCTACTCACCTCAGCTGCGCCTTGAGATTCTGTCCATGAATATCACAAACAGGACCGGTGACAAGGGGCAACCTTGGCGGAGTCCAACACCCACTGGAAACGTGCTTGACTTTGTGCCGAAGATGCAGACACAGCTCTCACTTTGGTTAAACAGGGACTGGATGGCTCGTAACAACGGCCCTGGTACCCCATACTCCCGCAGTACCCCCCACAGGGTTCCCCGGGGGACACGGTCGAAAGCCTTCTCCAAGTCCACAAAGCAGATGTGGACTGGATGGGCAAACTCCCATGACCCCGCCAGCAACCCTGCCAAGGCCTCCTTCTTCAGCGGGTTCTTGGGTTGCCGCCCCAACAGGCACCGATGACCTTCTGGCCACAGCTCCTGCTTGCTGCCTCTGCAATGGAGGCTGTGAACATGGCCCACTCGGACTCCATGTCCCCAGCCTCCCCCGGGATGCATGAGAAGTTCCTCTGGAGGTGCGAGTTGAAGACCTTGCGGACGGGGGCCTCCGTCAGACATTCCCAGTTCACCCTCACTACACATTTGGGTTTACCAGGTCTGTCCGGCAGCCTGTCCGGCCACTTGATTCAACTCACCACCAGGTGGTGATCAGTTGACAGCTCTGCTCCTCTCTTCACCCGAGTGTCCAAGACATACGGCCGCAGGTCTGATGATACGACCACAAAGTCGATCATTGATCTTTGGCCTTAGGTGCTCTGGTACCAAGTACACTTATGAGCTACCCTATGCTCGAACATGGTGTTTGGTTCCGGAACCAGTGCTGTGCGTGGAGGTGAGCCCAACTATATCTAGTTGGTACCGCTCCACCTCCCGCACTAGCTCCGGTTCCTTCCCCACCAGAGAGGTGACGTTCCGCGTCCCCAGAACCAGTCTGCGACGCTGAGGATCAGCACGCCCAGATCCCCGCTTCTTGTACACTGAATCAGTGTAGTGGGAGAAGGACAGGCAACTATCTATCTCCATACCCAGGTACCTGAAGGCCTCAACCTGCTCCACTGCCTGCCCATGCAGCCTCAGAGATTCAAAGAGGGGGTGGAGGGAATTAGGTGTACCCTTCCCCCCACAGCACAGTTCCTTAGTTTTTGAGATGTTAAGTTCCAAGGAGCTTTCCTCTATCCAGGTCATGAGCTTGCCCACCAGTTCATGGTATGCAGAGAGGGAGTTCACATCCCTGATATGAGCTACCAGGGCCATGTCATCTGCATACTTTAGTAGTGAGAAGTCCATGTTGTTGTTGCAGGTGATGTTGTTTGTGAAAATAAAATGGGGGATAAAACACAGCCCTGGGGAACTCCTGTGTTTAAAATCTTGTTTTTGGATGTAAAACCATTGACCACAAAATGCTGGGGTCTATCCAATAAAAAGTATTTTATCCATAAAATCAGAGTTGGCTTGACCTCTAATTCCAGGAGGCGGTCGCATAGAGTGTGTGAGTCAACCGTGTTAAAAGCAGAGGAAAAGTCTATGAATAAAATCCGTGTGTGTGGTTGTGTAGAGTCCAGGTGCCGGTGTCCAGAAGAGTGAGGCAGGCATCCTCCACCCCTCTCTTTGCCTTGTAGGCGAACTGGAGAGGGTCTAGTTTGCCACCATAGCAGTAAGGTGGTCACACAGCACTCTCTCCATGCACTTACACAGTATGGAGGTAAGTGCCACTGGTCTGAAGTCCTTCATCTCCCTGGCATTGGACATTTTTGGCACAGGTATGATGGTCGACACAGTTGGAATCTAGCAGCTGTTGGAATTACTGGGTAATGACATCACCCAGCTGGGCAGAACATTCCCTCAGCACCCTGCCCCTAAGCCCATCGAGACCAGGTGCTTTCCGGGGATTGACACGGCTCAGAATTGATGTCACCTTCGTTTTATCCACTATGATGGCTGAATGGGTGGCGTTGGTCAGGTGCCAGTCCTTTTGGGCAGAGGGCTTGTTGAACCTGCTGTAGTAGTTGTTAAGCTGCCCTGCAAAGGTGGCAGAATCAGGGCATTGGATCTTGGCAGATTTCACTGTTCTGCCCATCATGATGTTAAGTCCCTGCCATGCCTCCCTTGCATTGCCAGCAGTGAAATTCTCCTCCACCTTGTTTTTATATTGGAGCTTAGCCAGCCTGGTTTTCCTCTTTATTCAGCTCTCTGACTCTGTGTGTGTCCCCCTGGCGGAACACCGCTTTCTTGCTGTTTAAGCAATGTTTCAGGTCTTTGGTAACCCAAGGCTTGTTGTTAGGGTACAGCGGACTTAGCCCTGGTTATGGGTATGCACTCTGTTGTACGTCGCTCTGGATAAGAGCGTCTGCCAAATGCCAGTAATGTAATGTAATGTACAGCTTGACCTGTTTTGTTGGAATAGCAGACTCCTCACAGAAGGACAGATCGGAGGAGATGGAGTCTGTGAGAAGGTTTAGGTCTCCCTCACAGCTATGGAAAAATATATCCCAGTCTGTGGTCTCTATACAGGCCCGAAATGTCTCCACAGACTCATTGTTGACCTTAATAGTTTGTTTTAGTGTTTTATTCGTTTTCAGTCTTTGTCTGTATTTTGGGAGCAGCAGAATAACATTATGGTCAGAGTGACCAAGTGGTGGGCGGGGCTTTGAGACATTAGCTCCCGGTATGTTACCAAAACACAAGTCTAAAGTTTTGTCCAGTCTGGTCGGAGATGTAATGTATTGTTCTAGGTTGGGTAACATTGAGGCTACATCACAAGTATTAAAATCGGCAGGCAAAAACACAGGTTGTTCACTGTTCCGGTTTAGAGTTTTGTTGTAATATTCAGCGATGCGTTGTGCAGCAAATGCATTATCAGGACCAGGGACATATGCTAAAATAATTGTTATCTGTGAAAACTCCCGTGGTAAGTAAAAAGGTCTGAATGACAGTCATGATTTCATGATGTCTGCTGCATTCTGTCTCTCTCAATGTAAAGTTGGTAGCCCACCTGTTGTTTACAGCCATGCAAGCCCTCCCCCGATTGACTTCCGTGTTGGTATTGTGTCTCTGTCAAAGCGTATGATAGTAAATCCCTCCAGATCTATATCGGATATTCTTTCTGACAGCCAGGTTTCGGTAAAACAGAAGAGGCTTGTCTGGCGGTAGTCCGAGTCCAGTTTGATGAGTGCAGAAATTTCTGTAATTTTATTCCGCAGTGATCTCACGTTAGACAGCGTTATTGCAGGTAGTGGCAGCCTCCTACCGCGTCTTCGCATTCTATTGCGAATTCCTCCTCTGGATCCCCTTTTGCTCCGAACTCGTCTGACGTGATGATTCCTCTGTATGCATCAAGGTATTTGATGACGCCGCTTGTAAGTCCATGGACACCGGCCGAAGATCCATTAGTGTCAGCCGGGCATAGGTGAGTCTTGGTTTGGGATCTGCCGGCTTATTCCATAACGCGATTGCTGGGTGAATAAGGGCGATCAAGATTCCCAGGCTCGCCAAATGTTTCAGTGTTGGAGTCATACTTGTTGTGTAGAGTCCAGTATTAAAGATTTGCCGTTTACACACTAATAGACAGCACAAAATTCACAAACAGACAGAGACACTTAACTTTAGTTGTTGGGATGCGTTGTGAAATACTAGTAATTCTACGCATGCAATTAGATTTAGTAAATGTAGATTTATCCCCGAGACAAAAATGTCTAGAGCCGCCACTGCACAGGGGCATCACATTCACTGAAGACTCAACCAATCTTGTTGACAGACAATTAGGGTGAATTGGGCCACTTTTTGGCTAATCGTGTTTCACACAATAAAAATAGCTATAGACACAATGTTCCTACCTGTATTATAAGGATCAGAGATGTATGGTGTCGTCCTGCATGTTATGGCTTCCACAGTTTCATGGATCATGACATTGTCACATTGTTTGTCATAAACTGTCAAGATAGTTTATGTATGGCATTTCCTTATGCTCATGGTAGTGTCATAAAGTACCTGACCGTTTATAACAGCCTAAATTTGGCAGGTGACATAAGCTGTCAGCATGTGACATAACATCGGTCATAAAAAAGTGATGACAGTGTTAAGTCATTTGACATGAACTGACATCAGCTGCTACCAAAATGAGATTTCATATCAGTTTGAAAATGCGAGGTGAATGAATGGCGAAACGGCGCCACCTGGCTGTGTGGGGGTATACAAGTTTCCCTGCGGTTTAAAAAACCCCAATAGATTTTGTAAAGTGCTAAGGACTGATAGGAGACTGAAAATTGATGGAATCAATATGTGACTGTTGGATTGTTACTAAGCCAAATATTCTCTTCAAAGTTGCCATAGCTTCTTAAGCCTTTTCCCTCTCTCGCTCTCTCTCTCCATCTCTCCGCATCCCCCTCTCTCTCTTGCCATACCATTGCCATGCCATACCAAATCCTTCAGTAACCTGCCAGGTGAGTAAAGTAGCCAGCTAGGGGAGTTGGCAGTGGGGAGACAAAATATTCTGTTGACATAATTTTAGCTAAAAGTTTAAATAAATATATGTCTAAAAGTATCCGGTGGGTAGTCGGCTCTTTAGCTGACAGCTGCCACATGTGCTGCTTGCAAGAAATTACCCAGAGTCAATATTTTTATTGGATAATTTTATTGGTAAAATGTAACATCGGTGACATGATACAGATTATGTATCATGTCACTTTTATTTAAGCCTCCTAGACCGCACCCCCCCCCCATTCTCAGAACTGACTGCCATCATTCAACCTTAATACCATTACAAATAATTAGAGGTAAATATGTATAGGATGATGTATAAGGAAATATACTGGATGTATAAGCAAATATACTGGATAAAAACACACAATATGAATACATCATTTAAAAATGGATTTAAAGTGAGGATAGTGTGAACCTGTCTTACTAGGGGGCAAATGTCATGGTGTAGGTGCTATTTGCTATTATTCAAACACTGGCCAATGTGTGGAAATGAGAGAGGCAGACAGACAGAATAACCAGAAATAAGAGAAATGTTGAGATTAGGGTCAAGCTGCTGAAAGTAAGAAAAAATAAAATGGTCAAGTGTAAAAATCGGTGACTTTTACTCCTACACCAGCGGTTCTCAAACTGTGGTCTGCACACCACTGGCGGTCCGTGAATGACTCCAAGTTGTCTGTGAGTTGATTAACTGATTTTTAAAAAGCCTAGCATATGGATTTTGCCTAATACACTCACCAAGCATTTTATTAGGAACTTTTTTACTTTATTACACCTAGGCATTCATGCGGTTATCTAATCAGCCAATTGTGTGGCAGCAGTGCAATGCATACAGTCATGTAGATAGGGAGCAGGAGCTTCAGTAAATGTCACATCAAAAATCTGAATGGGGAGAACATGTGATTTCAGTGATTTCAACCGTGGCATGATTGTTGGTGATGGAAGGGCTGTTTTTAGTATTTCTGTAACTGTTGATCTGACTGGGATTTTCACGCGCAACAGTCTCCACAGTTTGCAGAGAATGGTGCGAAAAACAAAAAATATCCAGTGAGCAGCAGTTCTGCAGGCAGAAATGTGTTGTTAATGAGAGGTCTGAGGAGAAGGGCCAGACTGGTCAAAGCTGACAGGAAGGTGACAGTAACACAAATAACCACACATTACAACAGTGGTATGCAGAAGAGAATCTCTGAACACACAACGCGTCAAACCTATAAGTGCAAAGGCTACTTAATAAGTCTAATAAAGTGCTCACTGAGTGTATATTACATTTACATTAATGACATTTGGCAGATGCTCTTACCCAGAGCGATTCAACTAAGCAGGAGACAATCCTGCCCTGCAGCAATGCAGGGTTAAGGGCCTTGGTTTAGGGCTCAACGGCTGTGCGGATCTTACCAGGGATCGAACCCCCGACCTTGCGTGTCCCAGTCATTTACCTTAACCACTAAGCTACAGGCCACCCCTCATCATCATCAGTATTATATCATCAAATGACAACAATGACGAGGCCAAAAGGCATAATAGAAATCCAATGAAATATTGGATTAATTAAATCTGAGCGAGAGTTTTAAAGTCCCAAAATACCATGTTGTGGGAAATCCTGATATTAGAGAATAGATAATCAAATGACAACGATGACAAAAGGCATAACAGAAAATTAGCAAAGAAGCGTTGCGTATGAATTGTTGAATTAAATCTGAGAGTTTTAATCCCAATTAGGGGTCTGAGTGACTTTTAAAGCCCACAGAACGCCTTCTCAGACGCCATCGGAGAAACCCGTACTACTCCGTCAGTCTGCCCCCGGGTTGGAACAGGATGATCAGCGTGCCACTGTTTCTGTTTAAACAGATGTTTTTTTCAGGGCCCAGGCATGTTGCTGCTCCTGTCTCCTCTCCAATGGCCTGGTGCAGGTGGGCATGGCCATCTAGGGCGTGAAATCTGCCTGGTAGGTGGTCATGTGGTAGAAGGGTCCGGTGGGCCTGACTAACTCCTCCCGCTGACGGATGGGGGGGCGCGTCTGAACGCCCCAGGGCAGGTAGTCGAGGGAGTAGGAGGTCTGAACACCCCAGGGCAGGTAGTCATGGGAGAAGGAGGTCTGAACACCCCAGGGCAGGTAGTCGTGGGAGTAGGAGGTCTGAACACCCCAGGGCAGGTAGTCGAGGGAGTAGGAGGTCTGAACACCCCAGGGCAGGTAGTCGAGGGAGTAGGAGGTCTGAACACCCCAGGGCAGGTAGTTGAGGGAGAAGGAGGTCTGAACACCCCAGGGCAGGTAGTCGAGGGAGTAGGAGGTCTGAACACCCCAGGGCAGGTAGTCATGGGAGAAGGAGGTCTGAACACCCCAGGGCAGGTAGTCGTGGGAGTAGGAGGTCTGAACACCCCAGGGCAGGTAGTCGTGGGAGTAGGAGGTGAGGAAATCCATACCCCCCTTGGGTGGGTCGTAGGCTTGGCAGGTGCGCTGGTAGACCTGAAGGAGGCCTGATACTGGGTGCAGTGGGTGAAGGCCTCGCGGGCGACACTGCTCACCGCCATGCTTATGGGCTTGGGGGGAGAGCTGGGCCCCTCCCCCCTGGGTCCCCTGAGGGCGGAGCCCAAGTCAAATGGGGCAGCGTTGTTGGGGGCATAGATGACCCCCTGCAGTTTGGACAGATGTGGCAAGGAAAAGAGGACACAGGTTTATATCAGGCTGCACAACTGCTTTCCCTGTTCTCTCCCACCAGCTCTCAGCCCCTTTCTTCAAACAAAAATACAAGTTATCTGCAAGTGCATTTTTGGCTAGTCAAAAATACTAATTTAAGATGTCTTTAATTGCATTAGCACGTATAAGATTGACGTAACTCCAATTAAAGATATATATACGGGAACCTCCAATTAAAGGTAGGCTATATTTACAATTCAGTTTTGTCATGGTTGGGAGGTAGTGACCGGTTGTGGCCACCAGAGGGCAGGGACTCATTATTTTCACCTGGCCCTCATTAGTGCCAGGGGAGCCTACCTCCTGAGGGTATTTAAAGCACTCGCTGGCAATCGGTCGGCGCTTTGGTGTCAACGGTTTGCTCTTGCACCAAGCTGGTAAGCACGCGCTAGACTCGGTGCGTTAGTGAGTCAGGTATCGTGCTGGTTCGGGTTTCTTTCACGTTCAAAAGAAAAGAAAAGGTAAGGAAGGTGTTCAGTTTGCTAGTGCTGTGTGCACTGCTGACGCCTTCCTAAAGTTTCTTTGTTTTTGATTTCATTTCTAGCTCGTGTGAGCTTGTGGGTGAGGGACGTTGTCCCCGGTATTTGTTTTTTGTTTTGTTTTTCCTGAGCCGGGTATTTTGTGTGCCTAGTGTTTTGTACTAGGTTGTGCTTTTATTTTGGTCCCCGGTCTGGGGTTTTCAGTGCTCGCCTTTTAGCACTCATTTTGGTTTGGTTGTTCACCCTGGTTTTTAAGGGTCGCTTTATTTTCCTATAGCCGTTTTTGGGCTGGTTCTCTTATTTGGTCGGAGTTGACTCCGGGTTATTTTCTGTTTCCCTTACCTCCCGGGATTTTGCTTATAAGTTATTACCCTTAGTCGCTCCTGGCTCTCCGCCAGTCCCTGACATTACAAGTTTTGACTGTCTATAATGTGATTTCCATATTAATTAATATGATTAATTTTGACAGCACGTCAAAGAGGCATATGCCGAAGAGGAAATGCCCCAGAAATGGGTGTTTCAACAAGACAACGACTGGAAACACATGAGTAAGCAAGCACCATCTTAGTTCCAGGCAAAAAGGATTGAGGTAATGGAGTGGCCAGCTCAATCTCCTGACCTCAACCCCATTGAAAACTTGTGGGGTGACATTAAAAATGCTAGTAATTTAAAGTGAAGTTAAATCTTGAAAAATTTCTTCAGTTCATACAGTTTGAAGAGACTTTAAAGAGAAAAATGTTGACACTGCCATATTTTTGAACAGATTAATATTCCATTTCTTTGCTTCCTGTAAAAGAATAACTCACACCTGATAAAATTTGCTAATGCTTTGATTTGGAATTGAATGTGTAATGTTTCCACTACATTTAAAATGTTGAACTTGTGCACTTTATAAATCTTAACGCACTGCTATTTGAACAAAACTGTATATATTAAAATAAATGAGAATAATACAGGCAACACTGCAAAATGCCTTTTTGGCATGACAAGTGTAAAAGAAGTGAGGATTCATTTGAATGTTTTGCTCAAACCAGCCATTTTAACAGATCAGTGCCCAGTATAATGCTCAGTACTCTGAATTCTGAACACTTGGGAGTTAAAACACCCCAATCAACCTACACATATACACACACACATTATAATTAGGGTGATTCATGATTATTGTAAGAAGAAAAAAATCATCAGAAAATGTTCACTCTTTCAAATATAGAAGGAAGAAGCATAACACCAGTCTTCGAATGGATTATATGATTTATTACAAAGCAAGAAGGTAGGAAGGAAGGGCAAGAGAAGAAACAGAGGAAGCAGTTGGTCCAGAAAAATGCCTAACTAAGTATAAGGATTTTAATTAAAGTTAAATTGGCATGTAGCGTAGTGGTTAAGGTACATCGGTGGTTCTAATCCCGGTGTAGCCACAATATGATCCGCACACAGCCGTTGGGCTCTTCAGCAAGGCCCTTAACCCTGCATTGCTCCAGGGGAGGATTGTCTGCTGCTTAGTCTAATCAACTGTAAGTTGCTTAGGATTAAAGCATCAACCAAATGATATGTAATGTAATCAAATTAAATTAGGCATTTAACTAAATAAGCAATTCAATAAAGCAATTTATCAAACAAATCCTTAATCAGAAGAAATTATGATTCAAGAAAAACAATGAAGGGTAAAGAAAAACTACAAACTAGAAAAGAAAAACAAGAGGACAAACTCTTGTTTCGATCAGCAAACATATCAAAATCATGACGATGGTCCCTGAACCTGGTGTCACACTAATTGGATTGTTTCCATTGTGACATTTCCATTCACATGGACTTTTAAGAGGACTCCTCTCGTTCTCGTTCCCGGCGTTCCCATCAGGAGGCGCAGCATTCTGAGGACCCGTCCTGTCCAGTTTTGGGCAACACCTTTTGCACCATAGGAAGAGCCAAAATGACATTTTCTGTTAACTGACCTATAAATAGCAAATCATCTTTGGGAACATGCACACACTCCCCTCTGATTGGTTAATGTAGAGTTCAGTACGGTTCAGTTAGTCCAGATGGAGTTAACGGCAGTTGGAATAAGCAAAGCAAGAGGGTACATCTGTGAAATCCATGATGGATTAAAATGTCGGCTCAAAGTTGTGAAACGGAGGGGCTCCCTGCATTACACGGACAGTTTCACTTGTAGAAGAGAGTACGGCACAGCTGCACCAGCTTAGCAGGACACACGCAAGTGGCCAGTTCAGCCATTAAGAGCTGGTGTTGTCATGAAACCCAGGGTCAGATTCCGCCCTCTTCGCCCACCCCTGATCCATACACTACATATGGTACACACCGTTACACCAAATGTACACACTCACACCCCCAAATTCAGTTTAACAATAATTTTTGGAAACCACGTACCTTTTTTCTGCACTTCCTTCCGATGACGACAGCGATACCGACTGTGATAACGACTGTGATAACGACACCTATAAGCACAAGAACGATCAGTTAATGGACACGTTTGTCAACTGGGAATTATAAGAATTAAGGGTGCAGTGCAAAAAGGCATGTTCCCTCTCCCCTTCCCCCTGCACTGCCTGTTACAGACATGGAGGTTGCCCGTTTGAATCCTGCATACACAGTAGCGGTAGGAAACTTCACATTACCTCCTACACTCCACCAAATTGCAGCACGATCTGAAAATTATAGAAAGAATTGATTAAATGGTTGATTTCTGAATGAGATCAGCAGACAGATTCCTTCAGTTTCCTTTCGCTCAGAACTCACCAGACGGAGGCCCGGTGTCTGGGCTTGTGGTGTTGGCGGTAGTATTCATCAATGGGGCTGTGTAACAAATAAAAATGACACAAATAAAAACTCTGTACATGCTGTCCCAACACCGTAGAAAGCAGAGAGGGTTATAGATAAAGATCTACAGACAGCCTCTATGGTGCCCCAAAATGATCTCTATGTGTGAGTGCATGCATGTCAATCACCCTGCAAGGCTACACTATCATTAGGCCACAGTGTGAGTGATAATCAGCTTGCCGGGTCTGATCTTCCAGCTCACAGAGAGCGCTTACCGGGGAGAGACTTGGGTCCGGGAGGCAGGTCAAGATCAGCGCAGACTGCAGAAGAGGTCATAAATGGTAAATGGTTAGCATTTGATCTCTATGTGTGTGTATTTATATAGAGCAGGGGTCTCCAACCCTGGTCCTGGAGAGCTACTGGGTCTGCTGGTTTTTGTTTTCACCTTAAAATCAGCACCTGTTGAGACCCAGGTAACCAGGTGAGGTGAGTTAATTAATTAAATTAGAGCAGTTGATTATAGTTAATTGCAGGGTAAGAACGAAAACCAGCAGACCCAGTAGCTCTCCAGGACCAGGGTTGGAGACCACTGATATAGAGCCTATATCCAAAGCACTGTACAATTGATGCCACACACACACACACACACACACACACAGGGTGATTGGCTGCCACACAAGGCACCAACCAGCTTATCGGGAGCATTTGAGGGTTAGGCATCTTGCTCAGACAATTCGACACACCCAGGCGGGATCAAACTGGCAACCCTCCGACTGCCAGACCACTGCTCTTCCCTGCTGAGCCAATGTCGCCCCGGTCATGACATATGACATATGATCACACACACATCCACAACACTACACACAGTCCGACAGATGGGGAAACCACATTAAATTAAATCTCCCTTCATGAATGTCGTTGCAATGATTGCAAAAAAATGAAATAAACTGAGGAAAAAAATGAATAAATAACAGAAATGCAATTTCAGCTGCCTGGGGCATTTTGAATGATGAACAATGTATGAATAGTCCTGCATTCTCGATTTTTACAACAGAATAATCTGGCAGCTTCCCATATCCTACTGTCCCACCATCTCGACTCTACACCGTAACAGCAGAACACAAACTGGATCAAGTGCAGGAATACTCACACACAGTCTCGGAGGGGAAAGCCTTCATGCCACCTGAAAGGCTGTCATTCCCTTCAAAGGAAATGCGCTGGTCAGACTGTACCACAAGGCTTCCATTCGGCAGCCAACATGGCTCATCTGGCTTCAGGTTGTCCTTGCTGCAGTTTTTGATTCGACCATATGAGTTTGACCATATGAGCTTATCACCTTTGTATATTCTGCTGACATTTTTTGCGCTTTCTGGGTCCCGGCAGAGTGCACCCTGCACTGAGACATGGAAACAGAGAAGGGGTTCACGTGTTGACACAAGCAAAAAGAGCAGAGTTCCCGTCAGTCATGACAGGACATCCAAGACCAAACCATTCAGGGGTAAATGGGGAAAAGGCACTTCCATGGCTTTACCTTAACCAATGAAAGTGCGGCTTCATCACCATAGAAACATACATGTAAATAATTTACCGTTTTTTACAGACACAGATGAAGTTTAGAAGGATTACACTTACTTGCATGGATAGGATTGGAGTTAACGGTAGATACGAAAAACAGGAACAGGAGGACGATGTCTGGAGAAAAATAAGTTGTATTTGAATGTCAGTGTTTAAGAATCATTGAAAATCATTATTGATATGCATGCCTACCCACAAACAGCAAACAACATTCAGACAAAATACACTTGAAATGTCCTGTGAACTTGCTTACAGATAAACGGGGGCGGTGTGCGTTGGGTGTTTGCAGGATCTCCAGGTTTGGCGTTCCGCCTCTTCCTGGAGGACACCTTCATCTGCCCCGCAGTGTGGGGGGGGGCAGGGAGCATAACTTCTGTTTGCAGGACCTCCGTACCCGCTAGGGGTGAAGACTGTGACCCAGGCTCTGACTGGGAGTTTTCCGGAGCTTCCTGGACCCCTGATTGCACTTCTTCAGCTGCCGTCTCCTCAGCTTCACCCTCCACCTCCTCAGCTTCACCCTCCTCCTCCTCAGCTTCACCCTCTACCTCCTCAGCTTCACCCTCCTCTTCCTCAGCTTCACCCTCCTCAGCTTCAGCCTCCGTCTCCTCAGCTTCAGCCTCCGTCTCCTCAGCTTCACCCTCCTCAGCTTCAGTTGCTGGTTCAGGACAGCTGTGTGACGGGCCGGACCAGGGCCTGGGTCCCTCACCGCTGAGTTTTAGGAGACAGATAAAAATAGCAAGGAAGGTTACTTCCCCCCCAAAATAAAGCTGAGAAAGCATTTGGTCTTCAGACACCACATAACTTAGTTATGATGCGTTGTGTGTTCAGAGATGCTCTTCTGTAAACCACTGCTGTAATGTGTGGTTATTTGTGTTACTGTCACCTTCCTGTCAGCTTTGACTAGTGTGGCCCTTCTCCTCTGACCCCGCTCATTAACAACACATTTCTGCCTGCAGAACTGCTACATTCTCTGCAATCTCTCAGGAGAAGTCACTTCGATCACTCCCCCCCCCCATTCTGTCATTCGGTCTGAAAAACAGCTCAACCTCTTGACCACCAAAAGCACCAAGCATGCTTTTATGGATTCAGTTGCTGCCACATGATAGGCTAATTAAATACTTGCATTAACAAGCTGGTATACAGGTCTACATAATAAAGTTGTCAATGACTGTAGGAGCCTCAGAGGAGAATATAAAGTTTAATCAGGTTCAAGATGAGTAATCGAGTGACACTATTGTTCAGCGGGAAAATGTTTGGCGTTTCATTCATGTTTCTGCCTTCCTTAACCCTTTCAGTCCCAAGAGTGCCATATGGCACGCTCAACTTTATACCTTTTCAACCAATCAGAATGACCGCTATACTATTGTTTTGAGCCCCTATAAAAACCCTACTGTTGGGAATATTCTTCTCCCGTTGTGGAATCAAATTTGAACTGGCAAAGTAACACATTGAGAACCACTTCTCAACTGAAAAGCTTTATTGCAAAGCGCAAAGGGAAATTCACAAGGGACGTGTCCGGCAAGCCTTCCGTCTGAATCTCAACATGATAACCTAAAGTGAGGGTTTAAGTAGCCCGGTTAGGGGAGTGACAAATTTCATGAATAACCATTCCCAGGAAGGAATTACATCGTACCCAGACTCCCTGCTAATGGTGGAAGCACCCCGCTGAGATGTGGTTTTGGCAATTTCCAATTCTAGCAATATTCAAACCAATTGAACCCTTTATGTGATCAACTGTCCCTACTGGTGGGAGGGCTAGTGTAGAGTGTGTGTGTCTGTGTTCAAAGGTGAAGGTAAAGCAAAAATGGAATCAGAGCAAAACAGTTAATGATATATTATAAATCTAAACTGAAAGGCTCAAACCTATTATTCCCCCATTTTGTATTGATGGTGGGTTTGCATCCTAACCACCACCGTTTACTGCCATAAGAGCAAAGCAGGTCATTCAAAGTAATAATTACTATAACACCCAGCTATCACGTGCTGGAACAGAATTGTTAACAGTGACATCAGGAGCATCTAGAATAGAGGAGATAGTGGTAGAACTGAAGTTAATGCAGTAGAAAGGGTTAGGTATGGTTAATATTTGCTCTACTATTTGTTGTGACTCAATTAAAGAGGTGCAAAGCACTCACCAACAGCAGAGCACTGGTCCTGAGAAAAGTCTGCTTGTGTACTTGGAGCTATACACAGCACACAGGACAGTTACAGGACACCCCAGATGGTCTCACCATCGTGGCAGGCCCGATTGGGACCCCGCCCCGACTGCTGCCCAGGGAGCCGGCTGTGTCTCCTCACGGCCTGCTGACCGCACTCGACCTGGTTCAAGTGACGCAGGTCACCTATCGAAGCTGCCATCTCCACTAAACTTTGATTTCTTTTTTTAATTTACATTTCCAAACAAATGCTGGAGGAAAACAGTGATTACCTTCCAAGTATCATGCAAAGTAGAAGCAAGATTGGGAATGGTTTGGTTAGAAAGCAGTTGTCCTTTTTGTCACCTCTAAAGTACCTGTTGCCAATAGTTTGTCAGCATCATACATTATCTCGAATAACCTTTACTGTTCACATTTAAACAAACAATTACATTTTCCTTATTTAAAAACAAGCAAACAAACACAAACTTCAAAAAGAAAAAACATAGTGTTCAGCAGCAACATTTCATCAAGTCACCTGTTCGGCGAACATTTCATTACTAGAACACTACGAAAAGAGGGCAGGCTCTGTCGCGTTTGTCACTGTCAACTTTCCACAACAGTGCAGGTTGTGGTTTGAGAGTGTTTGTCCTGCAATTCCTCTTTTGGCCGTTAGATGTCCGAATTGTACCTTTAAATGATTAACGAAATGGAGTATACAGCGGCATATTCAAATAGCAAACATTACCAAGAAAACCTATGAACATATAAAATGACTGCTGCTTTCAGACATTGAAATATATTTTGCGAAATACAATGCTGAGGAGCACATTCACAATATATTGCAATATACTACATTTTTGAGCACATGAAGCCCGTTTAATAAAATATAATAATTAAGCGGATACCTTACCCAATTTCCTCACTCTTCTCTCCTTGTACTTCTTGTTCTGCAAAAAAAGATTGAGATAATTGTATTCAGAAAATACATTCAGTACACAAAGTGCCAAGTGCGTGTTTTTTGAAAATAAATCTGTTACTGTCGTACAGATGCACAATCGGACTTCTGTCGTTTCGGAATCCACTGTCGCGGCTATTGGAGAAGGCAACCTCCGTTAGCTGAGGATACATGCACCTGCAACTGCCTCGCTCCTCGGCGGCCCGGATGGATCTAGCGCGCTTGAGAACTACACGCATTCCTCAAACCGCATCCCGGCCGTGACCGTGATTCCGAGCGCCCGGGGTGCGATGCGATTGTGCGCAGCAAACCTACGAACTCTGCCGAGTCTACGAACGAGTGCGCGCCACAAACGGACACAAACGTCTCCATGTAGGCTACGTTCCTTCGGTAATATAGCCTAATTCAAGACTTAGGTGACAGATAACGTACCGCATTTGTGATCCATCAGAACCGTAGGATGCTGTGTAATTTTACATTACACAGTAAAAATTGTTATTCTGGGTTTCCAATACAGTAAAACAATCATTCATTTACAGTTTACTGTGAATTTACCACACTCAGTCATGAGAGGCAAACCAACTTTTGTGAGAGGCAGCTAGAGGTTGTAACACCTAGTTAGAAACAAACTGTGATCCGGCCGCACCCACTCACCCGCTCAAAAACTCATCCCAGACCCGCCTGTTTCCATTTCACTTATCACCCTCCACATGCAAAAGGTTGAAATCATTGTCAAGTTATTTTTGGTGTTTTTGCTTCTTTTAGTCTGGTTTATTGAATGCCTGCCTGCCAGATTTAGGTGACAGATAACGTACCGCATTTGTGATCCATCAGAACCGTAGGATGCTGTGTAATTTTACATTACACAGTAAAAATTGTTATTCTGGGTTTCCAATACAGTAAAACAATCATTCATTTACAGTTTACTGTGAATTTACCACACTCAGTCATGAGAGGCAAACCAACTTTTGTGAGAGGCAGCTAGAGGTTGTAACACCTAGTTAGAAACAAACTGTGATCCGGCCGCACCCACTCACCCGCTCAAAAACTCATCCCAGACCCGCCTGTTTCCATTTCACTTATCACCCTCCACATGCAAAAGGTTGAAATCATTGTCAAGTTATTTTTGGTGTTTTTGCTTCTTTTAGTCTGGTTTATTGAATGCCTGCCTGCCAGATTTAGGTGACAGATAACGTACCGCATTTGTGATCCATCAGAACCGTAGGATGCTGTGTAATTTTACATTACACAGTAAAAATTGTTATTCTGGGTTTCCAATACAGTAAAACAATCATTAATTTACAGTTTACTGTGAATTTACCACACTCAGTCATGAGAGGCAAACCAACTTTTGTGAGAGGCAGCTAGAGGTTGTAACACCTAGTTAGAAACAAACTGTGATCCGGCCGCACCCACTCACCCGCTCAAAAACTCATCCCAGACCCGCCTGTTTCCATTTCACTTATCACCCTCCACATGCAAAAGGTTGAAATCATTGTCAAGTTATTTTTGGTGTTTTTGCTTCTTTTAGTCTGGTTTATTGAATGCCTGCCTGCCAGATTTAGGTGACAGATAACGTACCGCATTTGTGATCCATCAGAACCGGATGATGCTGTCCAAAGCTTGTTGCGAGGTGCCTGCTTGCAGTCAGTCCCGCGTGGTAATGACGCTGCGCTTTGGTTCAGCATGCATAGGGGGAAAAAAAGAACGCGGAAAGAAATGTGATTGGAACTCGGTAGAGGGAGGGCCAAGTCTCTGTGACGTTTCAGGTATCCGGTAAATTCAAGAAATTCACTTGCATTTCCAACGGCTGAGTGTGTATGTGCGTGACTCTGTGTGTGTGCGTGACTCTGTGTGTGTGCGTGTGTGTGTGTGTGTGTGCGTGTGTGTGTGTGTGTGTGCGTGTGTGTGTGTGTGCGTGTGTGCGTGTGTGCGTGCGTGTGTGTGTGTGTGTGTGTGTGTGTGTGTGTGTGTGTGTGCGACTGTGTGCGTGACTGTGTGTGCGTGTGCGTGTGTGTGGTAGGGATGAACCGATATGAAATTTTACGGTACGATACGATATGATATCTCAAAGAGAATGTTTTCCTCGGTATATGGCAAGAGATAACATTTGGTGTGATGTTGATGAAAATCTATGGCCAAATGCAGAGGACAGGATGGATGGGCCAGGCCAACAGTAGACTTCTGATACTGATAGGCAGACAATATATGTGCAAATTACTGTATATAGTGAAAATATTGCTATTTGGTATGTAGTTATTGACTGTAATGTATTTTGAGTAATTGATTGTATTGTATTTTTCTTTTCTGAACTGCAGTATATTGCACTGAGCAAATGGTAACATACTGTAAAGCCGGCAGTGGTCTTCCGAGGTTGCGGTGGTTGCCGTGGCGGCGAACCCGGACAGTAGTACCGCTGCACAGAGAGACTTTTGGAGCGAGCTGCGCCGGGACAGAGCCGCGGAACGTTGCGGGATTTGGGGAAGGAGTGGCGCCGTGCAGGACCGGGCTGGTCCTAAGGACGCTGCGCTGTTTCCCTGGAACAACATTGCGAGGGGAGACGGCAGGACCTGACCAGGGCGGAGAGTTCCGTCTCCCGCTCTGCAGAACACTAAGGCGATATCCAGCATCGGGGCCGGCGCCGACTCGCTTCCCAGCGGCTAGGTGGGTGGGTTCAGCATAGAAAAGAATAGGACCGTGGAGGGGGCGGGAGTCCGCTGGTGCTGACAATTTTACAGACACATATACATGTAAACACAGACATGCACATATACACACAAACATTGATAGATACAAACACACACACGCACACACACAGTACACGTATAATGTAGCACATGCAGGCACACAGATAAACACAACACTCAAATAACCACAGACAGATAATGCTCATTAACACAAACAATCATGCAATTGTATGGAAGTGCACGCACATCACCGCATGAGTACAGTACCACTCACCTCTGAGCCTGTGGTGTGGCCTTCTCTTCAGTGTGGGGGTTTGTGTCCCCTCTTGTCTGGTTTCTCTTCAGTTCAATGTGGTGTATTGTTTACCCAGCACAGTGGTTGGATTTAACAAATGCTTTAAAAAGTAATTCAAAAACTTCCCTCATCAACCCTGACACTGAATGAAAACCTCAAAAGACCTAATTTAGGAAGTAACAAGTATGATTACTCAATGTTTTGGCCATGGTGACAGTTTGGTTATTACAGTTTTTTTATTTATTTAATATTTTTTACTTTGGCACAAATCTCGCAAGTTTCTGCTCAATTTTCAAAAGGGGAGCGGGTGGTGGAGGGGAACAGCCACATGTCTCACACAGGTCCTTGTCAGTAAGTCTGTTTACATGTATACGGGTCTGTAAAATTGTCAGCACCAGCTGACTCCCGCCCCCTCCACGGTCCTATTATTTTCTATGCCGAACCCACCCAACTACTAGGCACCCCCTTCCCCCACAGAGAAGTTGCACAAAGTTCCGTGTAAGGAGCCCCGGCTGCGCCTAGCCGCTGGGAAGCGAGTGGGCGCTGGCCCCGGTGCTGGATATCGCCTTAGTGTTCTGAAGAGCGGGAGACGGAACTCTCCGCCCTCGACAGGTCCTGCCGTCTCCCCTCGCAATGTTGTTCCAGGGAAACAGCGCAGCGTCCTTAGGACCAGCCCGGTCCTGCACGGCGCCACTCCTTCCCCAAATCCCGCAACGTTCCGCGGCTCTGCCCCGGCGCAGCTCGCTCCAAAAGTCTCTCTGTGCAGCGGTACTACTGTCCGGGTTCGCAGCTACGGCAACCACCGCAACCTCGGAAGACCGCTGCCCAAACCGAAAGAGGAGGAGAACAAAGAAACATTAACAAAAAACACTCATACAAACAGAAAACGAACCAAACTGTTTAAAAACCTTTAACAATATTCAAACACCTCGCGTCTCTCTCGCGTCTGCGACTTACTTGCTTCTTTTAAGCACAGCCAGCACATTATTGTCCTTGCAGGTCTTCATGGCGTTGGTGTAACATTCAATGGCCTTGTCAACTTCACCCGCCTGGAAGCATTTATTCCCCTCATCTTTTAACTGGATTGGGTCACCATCTGGAGAAAAAAAATGTCATTAAAACAAACTGTTTTAATGTTTTATACCTGTAGTGTGTGTGTGTGTGTGTGTGTGTGTGTGTGTGTGTGTGTGTGTGTGTGTGTGTGTGTGTGTGGGTGTGTGTGTGTCTATCAATGTTTGTGTGTTTATGTGCATGTCTGTGTTTACATGTATATGTGTCTGTAAAATTGTCAGCACCAGCGGACTCCCGCCCCCTCCACGGTCCTATTCTTTTCTATGCTGAACCCACCTACCTAGCCGCTGGGAAGCGAGTCGGCGCCGGCCCCGATGCTGGATATCGCCTTAGTGTTCTGCAGAGCGGGAGACGGAACTCTCCGCCCTCGACAGGTCCTGCCGTCTCCCCTCGCAATGTTGTTCCAGGGAAACAGCGCAGCGTCCTTAGGACCAGCCCGGTCCTGCACGGCGCCACTCCTTCCCCAAATCCCGCAACGTTCCGCGGCTCTGTCCCGGCGCAGCTCGCTCCAAAAGTCTCTCTGCAGCGGTACTCCTGGGGGCGTGGCGCAGCTGTTTCGTGTTTGTCTGACGAGGCTGTGCTTAAAAGAAGCAAGTAAGTCGCAGACGCGAGAGAGAGACGCGAGGTGTTTGAATGTTGTTCAAGGTTTTTAAACAGTTTGGTTCGTTTTCTGTTTGTATAAGTGGTTTTTGTTAATGTTTCTTTGTTCTCCTCCTCTTTCGGTTTGGGCAGTGGTCTTCCGAGGTTGCGGTGGTTGCCGTGGCAGCGAACCCGGACAGTAGTACCGCTGCAGAGAGAGACTTTTGGAGCGAGCTGCGCCGGGACAGAGCCGCGGAACGTTGCGGGATTTGGGGAAGGAGTGGCGCCGTGCAGGACCGGGCTGGTCCTAAGGACGCTGCGCTGTTTCCCTGGAACAACATTGCGAGGGGAGACGGCAGGACCTGTCGAGGGCGGAGAGTTCCGTCTCCCGCTCTGCAGAACAGCAAGGCGATATCCAGCATCGGGGCCGGCGCCGACTCGCTTCCCAGCGGCTAGGTAGGTGGGTTCAGCATAGAAAAGAATAGGACCGTGGAGGGGGCGGGAGTCCGCTGGTGCTGACAATTTTACAGACACATATACATGTAAACACAGACATGCACATATACACACAAACATTGATAGATACAAACACACACACGCACACACACAGTACAGGTATAATGTAGCACATGCAGGCACACAGATAAACACAACACTCAAATAACCACAGACAGATAATGCTCATTAACACAAACAATAATTGCAATTGTATGGAAGTGCACGCACATCACCGCATGAGTACAGTACCACTCACCTCTGAGCCTGTGGTGTGGCCTTCACTTCAGTGTGGGGGTTTGTGTCCCCTCTTGTCTGGTTTCTCTTCAGTTCAATGTGGTGTATTGTTTACCCAGCACAGTGGTTGGATTTAACAAATGCTTTAAAAAGTAATTCAAAAACTTCCCTCATCAACCCTGACACTGAATGAAAACCTCAAAAGACCTAATTTAGGAAGTAACAAGTATGATTACTCAAAATGTTTTCGCCATGGTGACAGTTTGGTTATTACAGTTTTTTTTTTTTTTAAATATTTTTTACTTTGGCACAAATCTCGCAATTTTCTGCTCAATTTTCAAAAGGGGGGCGGGTGGTGGAGGGGAACAGCCACATGTCTCACACAGGTCCTTGTCAGTAAGTCTGTTTACATGTATACGGGTCTGTAAAATTGTCAGCACCAGCTGACTCCCGCCCCCTCCACGGTCCTATTATTTTCTATGCGGAACCCACCCAACTACTAGGCACCCCCTTCCCCCACAGAGAAGTTGCACAAAGTTCCGTGTAAGGAGCCCCGGCTGCGCCTAGCCGCTGGGAAGCGAGTGGGCGCCGGCCCCGATGCTGGATATCGCCTTAGTGTTCTGCAGAGCGGGAGACGGAACTCTCCGCCCTCGACAGGTCCTGCCGTCTCCCCTCGCAATGTTGTTCCAGGGAAACAGCGCAGCGTCCTTAGGACCAGCCCGGTCCTGCACGGCGCCACTCCTTCCCCAAATCCCGCAACGTTCCGCGGCTCTGTCCCGGCGCAGCTCGCTCCAAAAGTCTCTCTGCAGCGGTACTCCTGGGGGCGTGGCGCAGCTGTTTCGTGTTTGTCTGACGAGGCTGTGCTTAAAAGAAGCAAGTAAGTCGCAGACGCGAGAGAGACGCGAGGTGTTTGAATGTTGTTCAAGGTTTTTAAACAGTTTGGTTAGTTTTCTGTTTGTATGAGTGTTTTTTGTTAATGTTTCTTTGTTCTCCTCTTTCGGTTTGGGCAGTGGTCTTCCGAGGTTGCGGTGGTTGCCGTGGCGGCGAACCCGGACAGGAGTACCGCTGAACAGAGAGACTTTTTTAGCGAGCTGCGCCGAGACAGAGCCGCGGAACGTTGCGGGATTTGGGGAAGGAGTGGCGCCGTGCAGGACCGGGCTGGTCCTAAGGACGCTGCGCTGTTTCCCTGGAACAACATTGCGAGGGGAGACGGCAGGACCTGACCAGGGCGGAGAGTTCCGTCTCCCGCTCTGCAGAACACTAAGGCGATATCCAGCATCGGGGCCGGCGCCGACTCGCTTCCCAGCGGCTAGGTGGGTGGGTTCAGCATAGAAAAGAATAGGACCGTGGAGGGGGCGGGAGTCCGCTGGTGCTGACAATTTTACAGACACATATACATGTAAACACAGACATGCACATATACACACAAACATTGATAGATACAAACACACACACGCACACACACAGTACAGGTATAATGTAGCACATGCAGGCACACAGATAAACACAACACTCAAATAACCACAGACAGATAATGCTCATTAACACAAACAATCATGCAATTGTATGGAAGTGCACGCACATCACCGCATGAGTACAGTACCACTCACCTCTGAGCCTGTGGTGTGGCCTTCACTTCAGTGTGGGGGTTTGTGTCCCCTCTTGTCTGGTTTCTCTTCAGTTCAATGTGGTGTATTGTTTACCCAGCACAGTGGTTGGATTTAACAAATGCTTTAAAAAGTAATTCAAAAACTTCCCTCATCAACCCTGACACTGAATGAAAACCTCAAAAGACCTAATTTAGGAAGTAACAAGTATGATTACTCAATGTTTTGGCCATGGTGACAGTTTGGTTATTACAGTTTTTTTATTTATTTAATATTTTTTACTTTGGCACAAATCTCGCAAGTTTCTGCTCAATTTTCAAAAGGGGAGCGGGTGGTGGAGGGGAACAGCCACATGTCTCACACAGGTCCTTGTCAGTAAGTCTGTTTACATGTATACGGGTCTGTAAAATTGTCAGCACCAGCTGACTCCCGCCCCCTCCACGGTCCTATTATTTTCTATGCCGAACCCACCCAACTACTAGGCACCCCCTTCCCCCACAGAGAAGTTGCACAAAGTTCCGTGTAAGGAGCCCCGGCTGCGCCTAGCCGCTGGGAAGCGAGTGGGCGCTGGCCCCGGTGCTGGATATCGCCTTAGTGTTCTGAAGAGCGGGAGACGGAACTCTCCGCCCTCGACAGGTCCTGCCGTCTCCCCTCGCAATGTTGTTCCAGGGAAACAGCGCAGCGTCCTTAGGACCAGCCCGGTCCTGCACGGCGCCACTCCTTCCCCAAATCCCGCAACGTTCCGCGGCTCTGCCCCGGCGCAGCTCGCTCCAAAAGTCTCTCTGTGCAGCGGTACTACTGTCCGGGTTCGCAGCTACGGCAACCACCGCAACCTCGGAAGACCGCTGCCCAAACCGAAAGAGGAGGAGAACAAAGAAACATTAACAAAAAACACTCATACAAACAGAAAACGAACCAAACTGTTTAAAAACCTTTAACAATATTCAAACACCTCGCGTCTCTCTCTCGCGTCTGCGACTTACTTGCTTCTTTTAAGCACAGCCAGCACATTATTGTCCTTGCAGGTCTTCATGGCGTTGGTGTAACATTCAATGGCCTTGTCAACTTCACCCGCCTGGAAGCATTTATTCCCCTCATCTTTTAACTGGATTGGGTCACCATCTGGAGAAAAAAAATGTCATTAAAACAAACTGTTTTAATGTTTTATACCTGTAGTGTGTGTGTGTGTGTGTGTGTGTGTGTGTGTGTGTGTGTGTGTGTGTGTGTGTGTGTCTATCAATGTTTGTGTGTATATGTGCATGTCTGTGTTTACATGTATATGTGTCTGTAAAATTGTCAGCACCAGCGGACTCCCGCCCCCTCCACGGTCCTATTCTTTTCTATGCTGAACCCACCCACCTAGCCGCTGGGAAGCGAGTCGGCGCCGGCCCCGATGCTGGATATCGCCTTAGTGTTCTGCAGAGCGGGAGACGGAACTCTCCGCCCTGGTCAGGTCCTGCCGTCTCCCCTCGCAATGTTGTTCCAGGGAAACGGCGCAGCGTCCTTAGGACAAACTGTTTTAATGGAACCTGACAGCTGGGCTGAATTTGCCGGAGAACTAATTGGGGCTGGGCGTGCACATGTATCCATGCGTGATTGATGTGCCAGCTACCGGGTTTGGGGGCGTGGTGCAGCTGTTTCGTGTTTGTCTGACGAGGCTGTGCTTAAAAGAAGCAAGTAAGTCGCAGACGCGAGAGAGAGACGCGAGGTGTTTGAATGTTGTTCAAGGTTTTTAAACAGTTTGGTTAGTTTTCTGTTTGTATGAGTGGTTTTTGGTAATGTTTCTTTGTTCTCCTCTTTCGGTTTGGGCAGTGGTCTTCCGAGGTTGCGGTGGTTGCCGTGGCAGCGAACCCGGACACTAGTACCGCTGCACAGAGAGACTTTTGGAGCGAGCTGCGCCGGGACAGAGCCGCGGAACGTTGCGGGATTTGGGGAAGGAGTGGCGCCGTGCAGGACCGGGCTGGTCCTAAGGACGCTGCGCTGTTTCCCTGGAACAACATTGCGAGGGGAGACGGCAGGACCTGACCAGGGCGGAGAGTTCCGTCTCCCGCTCTGCAGAACACTAAGGCGATATCCAGCATCGGGGCCGGCGCCGACTCGCTTCCCAACGGCTAGGTAGGTGGGTTCAGCATAGAAAATAATAGGACCGTGGAGGGGGCGGGAGTCCGCTGGTGCTGACAATTTTACAGACGCATATACATGTAAACACAGACATGCACATATACACACAAACATTGATAGATACAAACGCACACACGCACACACACACACACACGCGCACACACACACACACACACAGTACAGGTATAATGTAGCGCATGCAGGCGCACAGATAAACACAACACTCAAATAACCACAGACCGATAATGCTCATTATCACAAACAATCATGCAGTTGTATGGAAATCCCCAAACACTGATGCAACTCATTCACAACAGGCCCCATTCAGAATCACTGTTCCCACACCTTAATGTCAACTGAATGAGTCAACAATGCTGAGTTGGTATGTGTAACGATTAGATTATTGAATCAACAAAAAAATTGAAGTATATAAGCTTTAATTTGTGAATAAGTTCTGTGTTTAATATGTATTGCAAAATTGATGGGGAAAAAAGTCATTCAAACAAACAAGCCCCAGCACACACACATTACATGCAAACACACACACAAGACATCCTGCAGAATTAAAGCATTCCCTCCTTATTTGGGCAACAGTTTGTGCCCCTGCAGAGGCCTGTTACTGACAAGGACCTGTGTGAGACATGAGGTTGTTCCCCTCCACCACCCGCCCCCCTTTTCAAAAACCCCTGTGAAGCACGCATGGAAGTGCACGCACAGCACCGCATGAGTACAGTACCACTCACCTCTGAGCCTGTGGTGTGGCCTTCTCTTCACTTCAGTGTGGGGGTTTGTGTCCCCTCTTGTCTGGCTTCTCTTCAGTTCAGTGTGGGGGTTTGTGTCCCCTCTTGTCTGGTTTCTCTTCAGTTCAATGTGGTGTATTGTTTACCCAGCACAGTGGTTGGATTAAACAAATGCTTTAAAAAGTAATTCAAAAACTTCCCTCATCAACCATGACACTGAATGAAAACCTCAAAAGACCTAATTTAGGAAGTAACAAGTATGATTACTCAAAATGTTTTGGCCATGGTGACAGTTTGGTTATTACAGTTTTTTTTAAATATTTTTTACTTTGGCACAAATCTCGCAAGTTTCTGCTCAATTTTCAAAACCTTGGACACAAGATGCACACACAAGACGGTTAACACAACCTGTCCGCCTGCTCAAAACATGCATTCTGCATTCATATATTTGAAGAAACCTTGTACTTTTCTTCGAAGTGCTTTTACCGCACACTTGGAACGAACGCTGGCGCATTTTGGCTGCCACTGCTCTGGTGGACTGTGTTTGTTTTTCGTGTTTTATGTTTAGCCGTTTCTGTCTAAAACAACACCGACAAACTAACACAGACTCATCTATCAAGTGGATCCTGGCGTCTTTTCCGAAAACAATTAAAACCAAGGGCTATTGACCTTGGCCTAGGCCCACTGGATACCTTTATATTATTTTTTGGTCTTTCTCCCTGCTGGATTTTTGTATGCGTGTGGTAGCCTACACTCACCGGCTCTCATCACGCCTTTCACGAGCTTTCCCTCAGTTGCTCTCCGCTCGGCTTTGTCGGTAAGTTCCTTGCCTGCAGGTCCGCTGGCTTTTTGGGTGGACTGAGTTGCTTGTTGCCGCTCGACCCTCTCAAAGGCGCTGGTAAATCGGTAGTTGCAATTTTGGTGGCTAACGTGGTTTTAATAATCTGGCGTCCTTGCTCTGAAGGTTGGGTCAGGGTGGTAGGCTACTGCGGCTTCCTGGTTACCGGGGGATCTCTACTTCGTTTGCGAAACTAAGTTTTTGGATTATTTACCATGCATTCTCCAGATGGATTGTTTTTGCTTTTGCTTATTATATTTTATCCTGGATTTCTGTTTTTAAAGGCCAATTCAACAGCTCCGTACTTTCCCCAGGCGTTTACATACTCTCGCACAGAACTTTGCAGGTTGAATAAACACAAACATGCGGACACTAATATGTGTTCATTTTGGTCCAGCTGCCGTCCTAGACTGTGCCATTTCCCTCAAATTGACTATCGAAATCTTCGTCCAGTGAAACGCGCGTCTCCGCTGGAAAAGACTGATGTCGCTTCTAGTGATCATATTACCTGCAGTCTACTGAATATTAGATCACTATCTAACAAAACTTTTAGAATTAATGATTATATTACATCGTTTAACTGTGACTTCCTATTGCTTACAGAAACATGGGTGAATTCTAATGATCAGTGTAAATTTATTGAGGCATGCCCGCCCGAATATAATTTTTTTTAATAAGCCCAGATCCAATGGCCGGGGCGGAGGCATAGCTGTGTTATACAAAAGTCAGTTCAAATGTAACACTGTATCGGTGAATGATTTCTCTTCTTTTGAAGTGCTCATGTTTACTCTGTAGTGCAATGCTCCTGTTCCGTGTGTGGAGGCTGATCGCCCCCCCCAAACCAAACAAGGATTTTATTTTAGAATTCTCAGATCTTTTATCTTTTTTGGTGTTAAAATGACAAATTGATTATTCCTGGAGATTTCAATCTTCACGTGCATGACATATCAGATTCGGCTTCCACCGAATTCTTGGAACTAACAGATTATTTTAACCTAGTGCAACACGTGTCAGGTGCAACGCACAATAAAGGGCACACGCTAGATTTAGTGTTTACGCTTGGTCTGGAACTAAATAGCCTTGAGAAGAAAGACATTTGTGTCTCAGATCATCTCAGCATCTTATTTGATGTCCAACTTCCAGTTATATGTACAAATGATAAATGTGTTTTTCGTTCTCGATTCATCAACATACAAACAGCTGAAATGTTTTCTTCAGCATTTGAAAACCGTATAGTTAATTCTACCCCGCTATTAGGCACATAGGAATTAGTAAAACTTTTTTTTTTTTTTTCGGTTAAACGCAATGAGGTTAACACACTGTCAACCTTACGAGCCTGCCAAACTGATGTTCAACGCTGGATGGCTCAACTTCCTACAACTTAATCGCCATAAGACTGAAATTTTAATTTTTGGAAAACCGGAGATCGCTCAACAAATTCGTTTAAACCTTGGCCCTTTTGCACATAATGTGAAAAGTACTGCTCGAAATCTGGGAGTAATTTTGGACTCAGAACTTAATCTCAATCTCCACATGACAAAAGTAATCCAGACTTGTTTTTACCATTTAAGAAATATCTCAAAAATCAGATGCATGTTACCATTACAGGATACAAAAAAAATCATTCATGCTTTTGTTTCTTCACGTCTGGACTATTGTAACTCCATATATACATGTCTAAGTCATAAATCCATATCCCGTCTCCAGGTGGTGCAGAATGTAGCAGCCAGACTTTTGACTAGGACAAATAGAAGGGCCCATATTACCCCAGTTCTAGCGACGTTACACTGGCTTCCTATTGAATTTAGAGTAAATTAAAAAATTTTACTTATTACTTTTAAAGCACTGGCTGGCATTGCTCCGGAATATATCATTGACCTTTTAACATCATATCAAACTTCTCGCACACTCAGATCATCTTCCTTGGCATTATTGGCTGTTCCAAAGTCCAGGCTGAAAACGAAGGGTGATCGTGCTTTCTCGGTCGTCACGCCCAGACTTTGGAACAGCCTTCCTTTGGATATCAGAACAGCTTCCTCCGTGTCCATTTTTAAGTCCTAGCTCAAGACTCACTTTTATAAAATGGCTTTTAATATTTAATGTTTGATGTTTTGTGTATTTTTTGTGTATTTTTTGTGTATTTTTTATCTCTTTTTATATTTAATTGTTGCCGTCTTGTCTCCTCATTCAGCAGGCCCGTCTTATCTGGAAAAGGGCCCGCACGGTGCTCCTCAAGAGCGTCTCTGAAATGAGAAATACAATACAATCAGGCATGTGGAGGGTGATGAGTGAAACTGAAACAGGCGGGTCTGGGATGAGTTTGAGCGGGTGAGCGGGTGAGCGGGTGAGCGGGTGAGCGGGTGAGCGGGTGAGCGGGTGAGCGGGTGAGCGGGTGAGGCAGTATGACAGTTTGTTTCTAACTGTAGCCGTTACAACCTCTAGCTGCCTCTCAAAAGTTGGTTTGCCTCTCATGACTGAGTGTGGTAAATTCACAGTAAACTGTAAATGAATGATTGATATACTGTATTGGAAACCCAGAATAACAATTTTTACTGTAATGTAAAATATGATAAAGAAACGAATCACAAAAGCAACAGTATTCGTCAGGGGGTTTCCAGTATTTTACCATTTGCTCACAGTGCAATATACTGCAGTTTAGAAAAGAAAAATACAATACAATCAATTACTCAAAATACATGAGTCAATAACAAATGCATACCAAATAGCTATATTTACACTATATACAGTAATTTGCACATATATTGTCTGCCTATCGGTATCAGAAGTCTACTGTTGGCCCATCCATCCTGTCCTCTGCTTTTGGCCATAGATTTTCATCAACATCACAGCGAATGTTATCTCTTGCCATATACCACGGAAAACATCTCTGCGTGCCTTATCCAGCCCTGGATGTGTTCCACTATTATGTCCATACACCCAGCAGCCATTACCATCTAGAAGTGACATCTGTTCATGTGGGTGGTGGTCATAAACCTTAACATATACCTTCATAAACTTCATATTGGTACCTGAGTTCCTTGACACGCTCAGAGTTCCTGTCAAAGGGGACAGGGTACAACTGTTTCATCCTGATCTGATGTTTCTGTAGCACTCTTGAAATGGTTGTCGTGCTAACACTGTCAATGTTTGGAAATATGTATGTCTTGTCTGATGCTGTTGTTGGCAATGACCATCCCAACTATTGCATCCTCCTGTTGAGGCATAAATATTCTTCCCCTTCCCCCTGTGTGAGGTAATCGCTGGGTCCTGTAGTGAGTCAAAGACAAATGTGCACTGATGCATCTGCTTTTTCTGGAGAATTCCTCTATAGCCTAGCTCACCTGAGAGAAATAAACACACAACCCTGTTTCACCGCAATCTAAATAAACACCACTTGTACAAACAAACAAATAAATAAACAGCAGAAACACAGTGACTACTAAACTTGGCTAGAAACAGCACAAAGAAGTAATACTTAGTTAATCCTGGAGAAAATGCTACAAACCCACTGGAGAACACTAATGCACACTCTACCACAGGCTACCACTCGGTAACAATAGCTATCACAAAAGTCGTAGCCTATGTGACGCCACGTACAGCGTTTGCGATTAGATGTTGCGGTTAAATAAACTGGGAGAGTTACATTTGAATCAACTGTGATTTGGGGAAGGAGACTCCAAAAGGACACATGGAAACTAAATTATATTATGGATAGATGCTCACTGATATATTGGAATATGCTGCTGTGTGCTCCATTTCGTTAATCATTGAAAGGTACAATTCGGACATCTAATGGCAATGAGAGGAATTGCAGCAACAAAGACCCTGAAACCACAAAATGCACTGTTTGACAGTGACAAACGCGACAGCCTGCCGTCTTTTCGTAGTGTTCTAGTAAGAAAATCTCAGAACAGGTGACTTAATGAAAGGTTGCTGCACAACATTATGTTCTGTCTTTTTGAAGTTTTGACTTTAGCTAACCAGGCACATCTTGGGGCACAGTAATCCCTGTCGACCCTTCTGGCTCCTGGGAGCCAGTTCTCTTGTGTCTCCATGTGGACACATTTCTGATGTACTGGACCAGAATGTGCACCAATAGTGTCACTGGATTACTTGTCTTGAACCTGATTAAACTTTATATTCTCCTCTGAGGCTCCTACAGTGATTGACAACTATATTATGTAGACCTGTATACCAGCTTGTTAATGCAAGTATTTAATTAGCCAATCATGTGGCAGCAACTGAATGCATAAAAGCATGCTGATGTGGTCAAGAGGTTCAGCTGTTTTTCAGACCAAAAAGACAGATTGAGCCTAGTACTAGACTCATTTCTATTTTGAATGGAGATCCTCTGTACAAAGCTCAATTTAGCCCAGAACAAAACTTCATCTCTGTCAGTAAACCTGGCCTGCAGTACGTACTTATGTAGCCCTAGCTCCCTCTGGTGGGAAAAGGTATGTGTGTGTTGTAAGCCAAGGCTATGAGGTGATCGCTAATATGACTTTATGGGCTACTTATGTTATATTCACAAGTGATGTTACCTCTGTTAATGGAGACAAATGATAAGTACTATGAAAATGTATTGAATTCATTAATACCTTTTTAATTAAACTAAAGGTATTAACATGGCCTGCGGCGGCACGGATGGTGCAGTGGGTAGCACTGCCGCCTCACAGCAAGGAGGTCCTGGGTTCGAATCCCCATCGGCCAGGGCCTCTCTGTGCGGGGTTTGCATGTTCTCCCCGTGTCTGCGTGGGTTTCCTCCGGGTACTCCGGTTTCCTCCCACAGTCCAAAGACATGCAGGTTAGGCTGATTGGAGAGTCTAAATTGCCCGTAGCTATGAGTGTGTGAATGAATGGCGTGTGTGCCTTGCGATGGACTGGCGACCTGTCCAGGGTGTATTCCTGCCTTTCGCCCAATGTATGCTGGGATAGGCTCCAGCCCCCCCTGCGACCCTGTTCAGAATAAGCGGGTTCGGATAATGGATGGATGGATGGAACATGGCATGCCCTGTGTGGTGGTTTTTTGGTCATTCTGCTCCCATTAAACTGTCTGTAACTTTCATTGATTGCTTTTGTCTTATTCTCATCAAAATATTGGACTGCTTATGAACATAACTGCTCACAGAATGTATGGGTTTGAGTGTGAGGTGTGAGATCAGAACACTCATCCCATCTAGTCTAATCTCCATTTTGTCTAATTTAACTAATTTAATTGTCCACCTCCACCAGTGCCCACCCTCACACACCCCACGGGGGCGACATTGGCTCAGGAGGTAAGAGCAGTCGGATGGTTGTCGGTTCGATCCAACCATTTACCATTTACCCCTAAATGGTTTGGTCTTGGATGTCCTGTCATGACTGACGGGAACCCTGCTCTTTTCACTCGTGTAAACACGTGAACCCCTTCTCTGTTTCCGTGTCTCCGGGCAGTGTGCAGTCTGCCTGCCCCCACAATGCGCAGCACCTATCCTCAAAATATGCAGAGGTGATAACTGCACATGGCTGGACAGAACGTTGGGAATCAAAAACTGCTGCAAGGACAACCTGAAGCCAGATGAGCCGTGTCAGCTGATGAACGGAAGCCTTGTGGTGCAGTCTGACCAGCTCATTACCTTTGAAGGCATGAAGGCTATCCCCTCCAAGGATGTGCATGAGTACTCCTGCACTTGATCCAGTTTGCGTGTTCTGCTGTTGTGGTGTAGAGTCGAGATGGTGGGACAGTAGGATATGGGAAGCTGCCAGATGATTCTGTTGTAAAAATCGAGAATGCAGAACTATTCATACATTGTTCATCATTAAAAATGCCCCAGGCAGCTGAAACTGTATTTCTGTTATTTATTCATTTTTTTGCAATCATTGCAACGACTTTCATGAAGGGAGATTTAATTTAATGCGGTTTCCCCATCTGTCGGACTGTGTGTAGTGTTGTGGACGTGTGTGCGGTCATATGTCAGTTGTGTAATCATGACCGGGGGGACATTGGCTCAGCAGGTTAGAGCAGTGGTCTGGCAGTCGGAGGGTTGCTGGTTTGATTTGTGTGCGTGTGTGCGTGCGCGTGCGTGCGCGTGCGTGCGTGCGTGCATGTGCGGTGAAGCATCTCTGCAGCGTGCGCTGATATTGGCCTGTCTCCCGGACCCAAGTTTCCCCCTGGTAAGCGCTCTCTGTGAGCTGGAAGATCAGACCCAGCATGCTGATCATCACTCACGCTGTGGCCTAATGAGAGTGTAGCCTTGCAGGGTGATTGACATGCACTCACACATGGAGATCATTTTGGGGCACCATAGAGGCTGTCTGTAGATCTTTATCTATAACCCTCTCTGCTTTCTATGGTGTTGAGACAGCATGTACAGAGTTTTAATTTGTCATTTTTATTTGTTACACAGGCCAATTGATGAACACTACCGCCAACACCATGACCCCAGACACCGGGCCTTGTGAGTTCTGAGCGAAAGGAAAGGGAACTGAAGGAATCTGTCTGCTGATCTCATTCAGAAATCAACCATTTCATCTGTCCTTTCTATCATTTTCAGATCGTGCTGCAATTTGGTGAAGTGTAGGAGGTAATGTGAAGTTTCCTACAGCTACTATGTATGCAGGATTCAAGCTGGCAACCTCCATGTCTGTAACAGGCAGTGCAGGGGGAAGGGGAGAGGGAACGTGCCTTATGATTCCCTGTTGACAAAGGTGTCCATTAACTGATCGTTCTTGTGCTCATAGGTGTTGACATCCGTGTCGTTATCGGTGTCCTTATCGGTGTCCTTATCGGTGTCCTTATCGGTGTCCTTATCGGTGTCCTTATCGGTGTCCTTATCGGTGTCCTTATCGGTGTCGCTGTCGTTATCGGTATCATCGTATGGAACAAAGTACGTGGTTTCCAAAAATTATTGTTAAACTGAATTGGGGGGTGTGAGTGTGTACATTTGGTGTAACGGTGTGTACCATATGTAGTGTATGGATCAGGGGTGGGCGAAGGGGGCGGAATCCGACCCTGGGTTTCATGACAACACCAGCTCTTAATGGCTGAACTGGCCACTTGCGTGTGTCCTGCTAAGCTGGTGCAGCTGTGCCGTAGTCTCTTCTACAAGTGAAACTGTCCATGTAATGCAGGGAGCCCCTCCGTTTCACAACTTTGTGCAGACTTAATATTTTAATCCGTCATATGTTCATCTGAGATTTGAGATCAAGCATATGCACCTGCTACAGCCACAGTATGCAAGCGTTTCCTGAAGATTTTACCGCGCTCATGTAGAGGATAGAACAAGTGTGTCTTATGGAGCAGTCACAAAACTAAACCTAAGGTACATTGTGCACCCCCTGGTGCAACAGCGAAGTAAGGCAGGAAGCAAAAGCCTGCAGAGGCCACAGGAGCATAGCTACTCAGCTCTCACGCAGACCAACAGGGCCGGATTATTCCGTGTGTGAAGAGCTTTGCGTCTTAAGTTTGTCATGGATTCCAATCAATAGTCCAATGACGTCAAACTTTATCGGCACCAGCATGTATTTCACAGATGTACCCTCTTGCTTTGCTTATTCCAACTGCCGTTAACTAACTGAACCGTACTGAACTCTACATTAACCAATCAGAGGGGAGTGTGTGCATGTTTGTGTTGCCGAAGACGGGACAGGACGAGTCCTCGGAACGCTGCGCCTCCTGATGGGAATGCCGGGAACGAGAACGAGATGAGTGCTCTTCAAGGTCAAGCGAATGGAAATGTCACTCAGGGGCCTGGAAACATCTGAGGGCATGGAGTTGGACTCCCCTTCTCTATTTGGCAGACGCTGTTATCCAGAGTGACGTACAACAAAGTGCATACCCATAACCAGGGATAAGTGCGCTGAAAGACCCTAGAGGGAGGTACCATTTCAACTGCTACCTGCACAACAAAGATAAGGGCCTATTTTTTATTTTTATTTTATTATTATTTTTTAAACAAACAAACAAACAAACTAAGCAAAAGTATGACCAAACCCCTGAACTAGCCAAACACTGCTTACTTAGCCAAACTAAAAATACTGATATACAAAAAAGTAAATCACAGAAAGATAAAGATAAGTAAAGCAGAGCGCAGATGGAGAAAATCATATCTCCAGGTTCGTTACAATGCCTATAAAGGGAATCTTCAGAAATAAGTGCCAGACAATCCCTTTTCTCTAAGATTATAAACAATAACATTAATAACACATGCATCCTTTTTAACACTTTTGATAAGCAAACTAATCCACCAGCATCCATGGCTCAGGAAATCTACCAGTAAATGCAATTAATTTGCCTCCTTTTTTAGCAATGAAATAGGCATAAGACACAAATGTTTGATTTAGATGGAAATTTTGCTTTTAAAAGAAGACATGAATGTCATCACTCAACAGTGTAAATTTTCTTTGAAATATTTTGTATAGACTGTGCTTTTAAGTAATAGCTTGTAATGGTACTTTTGTCTTTGAATGAAAGCCTTTTCTGCAGAGTTTCAGGTAAAACAGTCTCAGAACGTTATGTAAAAATAACGTTAAAAAAAATATTGTGTACACATTATGGATGTTCCATATCCACTCTTCATGAGGACAGCTACGGGATGTCACCTGTTTTCCCCGATAAAATAACGACTATGATGCGATTTAACTCAACAAAATCATGTTACATCTTAAACCATCTGCTTGTGCCCTCTGTTCTACTTGCTTGTAGCTTAACCCTCTTACAATAAATCACATGCTGGTTAAGTGGGCCTGGTGTTTTAACATTGTATTTCTATTAACTGTCAGTCTGCTATTTATTGTCGTAACACATGGACAACTGAACTTCTTGCAATACGTTGAATTTCCAGCTTAATAAATAGTATAATCCAAAGACGGTTATGCTTATGAACACATTTTCTGATGCTTTCTTTCTTCTTACAATAATCATGAATCACCCTATTTATAATGTATGTGTGTGTGTATATTTGTGTTGGTTGATTGGGGTGTTTTAACTCCCAAGTGTTCAGAATTCACAGTACTGAGCATTATGCAGGGGCACTGATCTGTTAAAACGGCTGGTTTGAGCAAAACATTCAAATGAATCCTCACTTCTTTTACACTTGTCATGCCAAAAAGGCATTTTGAATTTGAAAATTGCGTGCAGTGTTATTCATGTTTGCCATATTATTCTCATTTATTTTAATATATACATGATGTTCTCGGTTCTAATCAACATTGTTTATGAAACGGGATGACCGTGTTTGAGCCAGATGAGCAGGCCAGGAAATTCCCACTCCGAGGCCTTGCAATAAGGAGGAAGAGAGCAGGTTTCACTGAATGAAGTGCTTGCCAAGTTTGCACAGGTTAAAGTAACTGTGAAGATCACTAAATAATTATTTTTAGTATGGTGTACTCTTTCTGCAGTAATAAAGACCTTTATAACTGGATCTAATATCATGTGTTTTCCTGACTGGGGTTGCCTCAAGACATGGGTGGATATTTCCATCGCAACCCGACAAGCGGATGAGAATTCAAGGGCCCTGCAACTCCCAGGCCCGTGGAGGAACTCTGAAGGGTTTACATGATCTTCCACACTGGGTGCAGAACACGTACATTGTGTGTGCGTGTGTGTGTGTGTCTGTCTGTCTGTCTGTCTGTGTCTGTGACTAATGGGACTGTAACCACAGTATTGTACTCAGAGCCACACTCACACACGTGGATTTGTATATAATTAAATGTAATCATTTTTAATATGAATAATGCATGGATTATCACATTATCAGTGTGCCAACCAACCCCACTCACATAGGGACCCACCTCTTAAAAAATATTGTTACTGAGCTAACATCACTTATCATAGACTTTCAAATCTTATATCAAAATGTAGCTGATTCCTATCTTTAAAATGGAAGTAAGTAGGCAATGCTGATATTTCTATCCATGATAGTTTTATGACATTTAATGATTAAGGCAATACATTCAAATGTATTGAATTCACTGCTAAATACAAATGCATTCATTCCACGATTTAACCATTCTAATCGGGTAAAAATGCAAGTCACATCTTTTTTTAACATCGTTTTCCTACATATGTTACGTGGGAGCTCCCACTGGTGGAAAAGCTTTGAAGCGCCGTCAGTGGTTCAGTTAGTCATTGGGGCCGGCCCAAGGCAGGCACTATGCTAGGAACCATTCATCCCGCTCTCTTACTGCAACCACATGTGCGCTGGCCGAATGACAGAACGGCTTATCGCTCTGTGAAAAATTGCTCTTGAAATATGATAAGTTAAAAACACGAACAAAGTAGCCACACTAAACCCAGTTTACTGTTCTTTTCTGGGTGTGATGTGTTGTGAGACTACGTTCAACACTGGATCTTCTACTGCCGGACACGAAGTCAAAGATACGTAAGAAACAACTTAAACAAAAGGAACAACATGACACACACAGTAAGTGGAGAAGTTTTTCCCCTGGTGATGAGGTGTACATCCGTAACTACAGCTACGGGCCCAAGTGGGTACCAGCGGTCATGGAGCAGAACACAGGACCTGTATCCTACACAGTACAGACAGCAGATGGACGCATCATGAGACGTCATGTTGACCAAATCCGGAGACGGCGTGCAACAATGGCCGACGAGACGTCCATGCCGGAGGTGACAGAGAAGCCTACCACTCTTCAGGAGCCAGAGCAAGCAGCTGAGGCCTTGTCTGCAGACTCAACGGTCCCTGCTTCAGTGGAAGGAGAAGTCTCTGATCCTGCTGAAACGGTTGCGGTTCACCCTCCAGACCCGCCAGACGTGAGAGCAGACCCACCACACTGACCGCGCCACTCTGAACGCACTAGGCTCCTGCTTACCTGAAAGACTTTGTAAGTTAATAGTGAGCTCCCTCAAGCAAGAGCAAGAATGCGCTCTGGGAATCACTGGATGGCTGGTAGTCTACCCACCTTCCTAGTTAATTCTTGTGCTATGTTCAAGCATGAGATGTTAAACATAAAAAAAAAAAAAACATGGTAACTGTGGTTAAAGCTCACCCGAGTAGTTCACTCTTAAGGGGGGAGGGATGTGGTACACTGACTACCTGTTTATTAAACTTACCTGCAGTACCACCCCACACCATAAGGAGGTACAGTTGACCCCTAAGGTTATCAAGTTGATGGGTTGACAGATAGAGATTAAGAGTGATAACTGCAATGACACATTGGTGAATCTGTAAGCTACGTGAGACTGAATAAAAACCGGTAAACGCAAGTACAGTGAAACTACATCTGTTCAATAAAACCTATATATATAATATATAATATAGCCTGCCTTCTGCTGCATCACTCTAACTCGCTGCATCCGTGTTACAAAAAGGGCATCCTATACACAATCTTGTCACCATCACCTTCGACACACCCATTTGTTATATATTGCTATTAAATTGAGGAATCTAGACAATTGTGGCCCTTCCAATTTATGCCTCTACTATATCTCCCATATGGTCTAGCGGTTAGGATTCCTATATTTCCCATATGGTCTAGCGGTTAGGATTCCTATATTTCCCATATGGTCTAGCGGTTAGGATTCCTGGTTTTCACCCAGATGGCCTGGGTTTGACTCCTGGTATGGGAAGCGCTTTTACTCTGTCTATGCCTGAACAAAGACTCAATTGTTGACTGCAAAGGCGGGCGCGTTATTATGTAGCGACTTGTTGAACTTGACAGAAGTAGCCTAATTTAATGAAGGCTACTCTTTCACAATGTGAATGTGCACATTAACTAAGCCAGGACTCAAAAAGTGGGCCAGGCCATAGGCGCTTCAGCTTTGAAATTCACAGCTGACATTGGTTCACAGTCGGAATGCAGGCAACTTACTAGGCATTTAGTAGAAATACCAAAGCACCATAATAATAGATCAATAGGCCTAATTTAATGTGTATGCACATAAGATTCATGGTGGGTTTACTGAATCGTGCCAGAAGATTGTGTATATAGATATCTGAAACTAAGATATTATTAGTCGAAATACAGTTGTACATATCTTGAACTGGAGAAAAACTAAAGTGTAGATATCTTGAATTTGAGTTACAACTAATCATAACTAATTCAAACAGAGATAGCCTATCTGGAATTCACATTTTAGACAGTCAAAACTGAATTGTAGATATAGCCTACCTTTAATTGGATATATATATTTAATTGGAGTGATGTCAATCTTATACATGCTAATGCAATTAGAGACATCTTAAATGAGTATTTTGACTAGCCAAAAATGCACTTGCAGATAACTTGTATTTTCGTTTGAAGAAAGGGGCTGAGAACTGGTGGGAGAGAACAGGGAAAGCAGTTGTGCGCCCTCTTTTCCAGGCCACATCTGTCCAAACTGCAGAGGGTCATCTATGCCCCCAACAACGTTGCCCCATTTGACTTGGGCTCCGCCCTCAGGGGACCCAGGGGGGAGGGGCCCAGCTCTCCCCCCAAGCCTGTAAGCAAGGCGGTGAGCAGTGTCGCCTGTGAGGCCTTCACCCACTGCACCCAGTATCAGGCCTCCTTCAGGTCTACCAGCACACCTGCCAAGCCTACGACCCACCCAAGGTGGGTATGGATTTCCTCACCTCCTACTCTCTCGACTACCTGCCCTGGGGTGTTCAGACCTCCTTCTCCCGCGACTACCTGCCCTGGGGTGTTCAGACCTCCTTCTCCCTCGACTACTTGCCCTGGGGTGTTCAGACCTCCTACTCCCTCGACTACCTGCCCTGGGGTGTTCAGACCTCCTACTCCCTCGACTACCTGGCCTGGGGCGTTCAGACCTCCTTCTCCTGCGACTACCTGCCCTGGGGTGTTCAGACCTCCTACTCCCTCGACTACCTGGCCTGGGGCGTTCAGACCTCCTTCTCCCGCGACTACCTGCCCTGGGGTGTTCAGACGTGCCCCCCCATCCATCAGTGGGAGGAGTTAGTCAGGCCCACCGGACCCTTCTACCACATGACTGCATACCAGGGGGCGACATGGCTCAGGCAGTAAGAGCAGTCGTCTGGCAGTCGGAGGGTTGCCGGTTCAAGCCCCCGCCCGGGCTGTGTTGAAGTGTCCCTGAGCAAGACACCTAACCCCTAAATGCTCCTGACCAGCTGGTTGGCGCCTTGCATGGCAGCCAATCGCCGTGAGTGTGTGTATGAATGGATGAATGGAGAAGCATCAATTGTACAGCGCTTTGGATAAAGGCGCTATATAAATGCCTGCCATTTTACGCGTAGATCATCCTGTTGCAGCCCGGGGGCAGACTGACGGAGTAGTACGGGTTTCTCCGATGGCGTCTGAGAAGGTGTTCTGTGGGCTTTAAAAGTCACTCAGACCTCTAATTGGGATTAAAACTCTCACTCAGATTTAATTCAACAATTCATATGCAACGCTTCTTCGCTAAGTTTCTGTTATGCCTTTTGTCCTCATCATCGTTGTCATTTCATTATCTTTTCTCTAATATCAGGATTTCCCACAACATGATATTTTGGGACTTTAAAACTCTCGCTCAGATTTAACTAATCCAATATTTCATATGCAACGCTTCCTTGGTAGGTTTCTATTATGCCTTTTGTCCCAGTCATTGTTGTCATTTGATGATATAATACTGATGATGATAAGGGGTGGCCTGTAGCGTAGTGGTTAAGGTAAATGACTGGGACACGCAAGGTCGGGGGTTCGGCCACCATAAGATCCGCACAGCCGTTGGGCCCTAAACCAAGGCCCTTAACCCTGCATTGCTCCAGGGGAGGATTGTCTCCTGCTTAGTTGAATCAACTGTATGTCGCTCTGGATAAGAGCATCTGCCAAATGCCATTAATGTAAATGTAATATACACTCAGTGAGCACTTTATTAGACTTATTAAGTCTTCTGCTGCAGTAGCCTTTGCACTCATAGGTTTGACGCGTTGTGTGTTCGGAGATTTTGTTCTGCATACCACTGTTGTAATGTGTGTAATGTCACATGTTCTCCCCATTCTAATTTTTGATATGACATTTACTGAAGCTCCTGACCCCTATCTACATGACTGTATGCATTGCACTGCTGCCACACAATTGGCTGATTAGATAACCACATGAATGCCTAATAAAGTAATAAATAAAGTAAAAATGTTCCTGATAAAGTGCTTGGTGAGTGTATTAGGCAAAATCCATATGCTAGGCTTTTTAAAAATCAGTAAATCAACTCGCAGACCACTTGGAATCATTCACGGACCACCAGTGGTGTGCAGACGACAGTTTGAGAACCGCTGGTGTAGGAGTAAAAGTCACCGATTTTTACACTTGACCATTTTATTTTTTCTTACTTTCAGCGGCTTGACACTAATCTCAACATTTCTCTTATCTCTGATTATTCTGTCTGTCTGCCTCTCTCATTTCCACACATTGGCCAGTGTTTGAATAATAGCATAACCTACACCTACATTTGCCCCTAGTAGACAGGTTCACACTGTCCTCACTTTAAATCCATTTTTTTTAATGATGAATTCATATTGTTTTTATCCAGTATATTTCCTTATACATCATCCTATACATATTTACTTCTAATTATTTATAATGGTATTAAGGTTGCATGATGGCAGTCAGTTCTGAGAATGGGGGGGGGGGGGGGGGGGGGGGTCTAGGAGGCTTAAATAAAAGTGACATGATACATAATCTGTATCATGTCACTGATGTTACATTTTACCAATAAAATTATCCAATAAAGATATTGACTCTGGGTCATTATTCTTGCAAGCTGCATGTGGCAGCTGTCAGCAAAATGGCCGACTACACACTTCTGTTTGGCCGGATACCTTTAGACATATATTTAGTTTAATTGTATTTTTTTAGCTAAAATTTTGTCAACAAAATATTGTTTCTCCCCACTGCCAACACCCCTAGCTGGCTACTTTACTCACCTGGCAGGCTACTGAAAGATTTGGGGAACACTACGATGGTATGACAAGAGAGAGAGGGGGATGAGGAGAGATGGAGAGAGAGAGAGGGAAAAGGCTTAAGAAGCTTATGGCAACTTTGAAGAGAACATTAGCACTTTACAAAATCTACTGGGGTCTTTTAAAAAACGAAGGGAAACTTGTATACCCCCACACAGCCAGGTGGCGCCGTTTCACCATTTACGCAACTAAAGTCTGCAGTTCTTGAACTCTGGTCCTTGGGTTCTTCTTTGCCTCCCTCACCATCTTCCTCACTGTGCCTGGGGGCAACATGCACTTGTGTCCTCTTCCTGGCAAGTTTGCAACTGTGGGCGACATGGCTCAGGCAGTAAGAGCTGGCAGTCATCTGACAGTCGGAGGGTTGCCGGTTCGATCCCCCGCCCAGGCTGTGTTGAAGTGTCCTTGAGCAAGACACTTAACCCCCAAATGCTGCTAACAAGCTGGTCGGTGCCTTGCATGGCAGCCAATCGCCATTGGTGTGCGAGTGTGTGTATGAATGGGTGAATGAGAAGCATCAACTGTACAGCGCTTTGGATAAAGGCGCTATATAAATGCAAACCATTTACCATTTATTTATTTAAACCATTTTGTGTGTGCGTCTTGTGTCCAAGGTTTTGAAAATTGAGCACAAACTTGTGAGATGTGTGCCAAAGTAAAAAATAAAATAAAAAAACTAATAACCAAATTGTCTGTGTGGTGTCTTGGATTGCTGGTGCAAGTGCATCTTCCGGCTGCTGATTAGTTGGTTGCTACGCTGAAGACACACTGTTCTCGGCTTCACCAGGCGGTGGCACTGCCTCCATTAATTTTCAATGGGAGGGCCGTCCCTGCAAAGCATGTTCGGATCAAAGCGGCTGGAAGCGGCTCGAAAGCTTGGAAAAGTTTATCTACAAGACGGGAACCTCTCCTCTGGAGAACCAAAACAGATTTGAATTCCGACGTCAACTTTTCCCTCCTTTCAGATTTTCATTCCCCGTTCATTAGTTCCGTTGACACGGAAGACGTTAATACAATAGAATGAATTGCCACTCGCATTTAATTGAAGGGGAAACCGGCACTGAAGCTGGCTAGCTTGTTCTGATCAATACACAGAGCATTGTTGCAATGCTGTAATGTAATGTAATGTAACATTGGCCACAAGTTTCATGTCAGAAGGATACCTATGGCAAGCCGTTTTAACATTGAATCATTTTTCTTGATATCATAATTCGGAAACTCAGAATGGAACCTAGTTAATGAACAGTTCATGTTCATGAATAAAGTAGCTACCCCTTTCCACAGTCTCACAGAACACAGAAAAAATAGTATAGCCAGCTCAAATCACATGCAAAAGGTATTAAAACTGGGGAAGGAAAGTACTTTGGGTGTAGGAGGTGTGCACATGCATTAGCAAAAGGATTTTGTGGCATGAACGAGACAAGCTAGTTTGGTAAAGTAGGTCATATGTCTGATAAAAGTATGTGCCTAGGGCTGGAACAGGTTTGGGGCTGCTTGGTGACATGACATCCATGAGAAAGATACCATCACCCCCCCTCCCTACATGCACACACACATCGAGGTATCTATGTCTCCTCTTTCTAGAACTTACCAGAGCTTCTGGATACAGACCCAGCTGTACCCCCCCACCTAGCTGTCACACATGCATCCCTGAAATAGACTTCACCATGGGCCAAAACATTTTGACAAAAAAAGAGGTTGTCATCATACTTGTTACTTATGAAATTAGGTCTTTTGAGGTTTTCATTCAGTGTCATGGTTGATGAGGGAAGTTTTTGAATTACTTTTTAAAGTGGGGAACAACCACATGTCTCACACAGCTCCTTGTCAGTAACAGGCCTCTGCAGGGGCACAAACTGTTGCCCAAATAAGGAGGGAATGCTTTAATTCTGCAGTATGTCTTGTGTGGGAACAGTGATTCTGAAAGGGGCCTTTTGTGAGTGGGCTGCATCAGTGTTTGGGTATTTCCATACAATCACGTCATTGTTCACGTCAATGAGTGTTATCTGTCTGCGGTTGTTGTGTTTATCTTGACAGGGCCTTTGAATGTTACACCAACGCCATGAAGACCTGCAAGGACAAGAATGTGCTGGCTGTCCTCCATCAGAACAGATCAGCCTGCTACCTGAAACAGGTAATGCCACAGAACTATGAAGAGTACACACACTCACACACACACGCACACTCACACACACACACACACACACACGCACAAACACAGGCACACACACACACACACACACATACACACACAGGCACACACACACTCACACACACACAGGCACACACAGGCACACACAGGCACACACACACACACAGGCCCACACAGGCACACACACAGACGCAAACACACATGGGCACACAAATACACACATATACACACATACGGGCACAAACACACACACATACACAGACGCAGACACACACAGGCACACAAACACACACATGCAGGCACACACACACACACAGATGCACACACACGGGCACACAAACACACATATACACCCACATATGGTGATGGTCAACATTAGATATCTGCCAAATAAAAACCTGATTTTGAAAGAGAGACAGAGAGAGACTTTCACTTTTCAAGTTTCTTTATTGAAACATGCCACCATCTCAATACACTCTTCAGGTGCCCCTTTTTGTGGCGCCTTAAGGGATCTACAAAAGAAATCCAGCTAATAGCTGAGTGTAATTCATCATTTAACTCCTCCACTGCTAGTCTTTTGAATCTATCCGATAAATGATTTGTGCTATAATCAGGAAGGCCCTTGAAGCCTCTTAATCTTCTTTCAGTATTGACATCCCTTCCGTTTTCCTTATCTCGCCTATATTTTTCCATCTCCTCATACTCTTTGATCTCCCAATTATCTTCATTGTTTTCCTCATCCTGTTGCTTTAACCAGGCATTGTGCTCCTCCCCTGTAGGAGCAAGCCCACACGTGTCAACTAAGTATGTTATCACATCTACCGTTTCCTTGAACGCCAAACTCCCTGGGTCACCAATTTCCCGTTCAGCATGTTGAGCATCTTCCACGGTCATGCTAGAACACATTCTACACATGGCCTCAGTCAGACCTTTAGCCTTGCTCTCTAAAACCCTAAATCTAAGTCCTCTGACTTCAGACTCCTCTACTGACAAGTATGGCTGCTCATTATCTCTGAACCACATATTTTTCCTCTTACGGGCGTTCTTGCTACCACCTCAATGGCGTGTGCAAGGGGTTAACAATGCATTCCTTCCTAACCCATCCCCCGTCAATCTCTCATCAGGGGGGCCTAGGGCCGGGTCCTCGACAAACACACAACCTCAAAAAGGATTGCCTTAAAAACTATCCCCAGCCCCTATTTACAACCCCCCCCCCCAAACCAGACAAAAAGAAGGAACCAAAAATTACCAGACAAAAAGAAGGAACCAAAAATAACCTGACAAAAAGAAGGAACCAAAAATAACCTATTGTTGTTTTCACTGGAATCTGTTTCATCAGACGATGCTCACCTATTATATGTTATTTGTGCATTTTCTCCCACACATATGGTTACAAAACATTTTTAAAGCTAGCCTTTTCCTGGGAGTGACTAAGGCAACAGTCTTCCACTCCGCCAGATAGCCCCAGCACCACTCTCTCACCCTGCCTGGAAATCCCCCTTAATAACTGCTGTAATATGGAACACTCCACTCTATCTGGGCCAATCATCATGGTTTGCTTGTGGAAAGATGCCTGTGTGTGAATCATCACAGTTTGCTTGTGAAGATATGCCTGTGTGGGTGAGTTTTAAAAGCATTTTGAAATATCACTGTGGTGCTGAGCATGCAGCATGTGTATAATGTAAGGAGAATGTAAATTCAGCGTGGCTCACAGCAATGTGTGGCAGTGAATTGAATCTTACTTCCTCTCACTTACTTCCTCTGCCTCATGCAGTAGGAATGCACAGTAGACAGCTATTTAGAGCTATTTAGCATGTGTGTGTGTGTGTGTAAGTGTATGTGTGTGTGGGTGTATATATGCGTGTGTGTGTGTGAGTGTGAGTGAGTGTGTGTGTGTGTATGTGTGTATATATGTGAGTGTGTGTGTATGTGTGTATATGTGTGAGTGTGAGTGAGTGTGTGTGTGTGTATGTGTGTATATATGTTAGTGTGTGTGTGTATGTGTGTATATGTGTGAGTGTGTATGTGTGTGTGTGTGTGTGTGTGTGTGTAAGTGTATGTGTGTGTATGTGTATATATGCGTGTGTGTGTGAGTGAGTGAGTGTGTGTGTGTATGTGTGTGTGTGTAAGTGTATGTGTGTGTGGGTATATATATGTGTGTGTGTGTGAGTGTGAGTGAGTGTGTGTGTGTGTATTTGTGTATATATGTGAGTGTGTGTGTGTATGTGTGTATATGTGTGAGTGTGTATGTGTGTGTGTGTGTGTGTAAGTGTATGTGTGTGTATGTGTATATATGCGTGTGTGTGAGTGTGAGTGTGTGTATGTGTATGTACACTCACATATATACATACACACACACACACTCACTCACACTCACACACACACACGCATATATACACCCACACACACATACACTTACACACACACGCTAAATAGCTCTAAATAACTGTGCATTCCTACTGCATGAGGCAGAGGAAGTAAGTGAGAGGAAGCAGGGGAGAGGACGCTGGAGTTAACTGTCCGCTGCTTCTCCGCCTGAGCTAGATCTAACTTATCTATAGTTGATTTTACGGACTTTTTTTACAGATTATTAGTTGTTTTTAAGCGTGGTTTATTGAGCATTATGTGCACTGAGCTTTTTGTGCGGATTTTCCTACCTGCTGCCGCCCGTCTAACCCGCCGTTTCAGTCATCCATATTCGGATCCCCTGCACTCCTGGTTTACTTCAACGTCCACCACGCTCCAGCTCATGTCTCGACCAGCGCTGTTGTGAGGTATTTCCCTGGGCAGTTTTTCAGCTGTCCCCGGTGCGGGTTGGCCTCGTTGCCTGGGACCGCTACCTCCACAGTAGCCAGCCCTCCGCTAGCCGCCCTTCAGCCAACTAGTGGCACTGGATAGCCTGGCTGGCTAACGGGTAACCCAACTATGCTGAAATATTTCCCCTCTCAGCTGCTGGAATTTAACAACTGCACGACCCCCTCGTGCATTTCAGTTATCAAACAACTTGGACTTCTACGCCGACTTCGTTACACGCATAGAAGCTCCCGTCAAAAGTTTGTCTACTCCCAGCCTGGTCATTCAATTCCTTCCATCTGCTCTGCTGCACGCTCTGTCGCACCTCGTACACGTCATCAGAACATCGTCGCAACTGGATTTAGTAGCAGCACTGGAAACATAGTGAGGCTGCCTCACTCCAGGCTGCATAGAAAACGTGAAGTGGATTTCACACTGCACAGGCTGCACAGAAAAAGAGGAGTGGATTTCACAGTTCTTCGCCCCATACAGAGATTCATTACTCCTTCTACCGTCAAAATTGAATTATTGAACATTCAATCCCTCAACCTCAAATCCACTTTCATTCATGACCACATACTGGACAAAGGGTTGGACCTCATGTGCCTCACAGAGACGTGGCAACAGCCAGGGGTCTATACCACTTTAAATAAAGCTTGTCCCCCCGGTTACAAATACATTGAAAAATCCCGTAGCACTGGCCGCAGTGGTGGCCTGGCCGTATTCCACCGTTTCGATCTGGATTTGTCCCCCCTCTCTCTGCCTAACCACTCGTCATTCGAATGCCTAGCATTTAAATGTAAACCCCCCTCCCCCACAACAATTCTGCTCATCTACCGCCCACCCAAACCAAACTCTGCCTTTATCCCAGAAATGCATGACCTTCTCACAACCCTCTGTACAACATCTGCCAATATCATTATTCTCGGAGATATAAACATTTATGTTGACACCCCCTCCTGCCACTCTGCATCTGCCTTTCTACAATTACTGGACTGCCTAAACCTCACTCAACATGTCAACGTCCCAACACACAACAGGGGGCACACATTAGATCTGGTCATCACTGACTCTGCCCCCATCAGCAATCTCCTTGTGTACGACCTGGGTGTGTCTGATCACAGGGTCATTGCACTGGAGCTGCCATTTCCACCCCCTCACACCAAGCCCAAGCGCCAAATCTCTTTCAGGAACATCAAAAACATTAACACAGACGCCTTAATTTTGGACCTCCAGCACCTCTGCTCTGCAAATTTTTCATCAGCCAGCGATTCAGTGGCTTTTTACGATAATACCCTGACCAGTCTCTTGGACCTCCACGCCCCAGTCAAAACAAGAACGGTTACTTTTTCACGCTCAGCTCCTTGGTTCACCCGAGAGCTGCGAAAAATGAAGGCAACTGGGCGTGTCCTTGAGCGACGCCTCAAGGCCACAGGCCTCACCGTCCACAAAATGGCCTACAAAGACCATCAAAAGGCCTACTTAATTAACAATAGCCCTGGCAACTCCAAGCAGCTATTTTCCACAATAAACCAACTACTCAAACCGCAACTTCCCACACACACAGACATCACAGAGGAACAGTGCAATAACTTCATTTCACCTTTTTCAGAAACAAAGTCGACACCATCCGGTCCCATCTCATCAGCCCCTCCACTCCACCTCCTCCCACTGCCATCCCACAGCCAGGGATCTCCCAGCCTCTCTGCTGTTTCTCCAACATCACACAGCGAGAGGTTGAGGACATCATCAATACAATGAAATCCTCCACCTGTGCCCTGGACCCCGTTCCCACCGCTCTGGTTAAATCAAGCATTTGTGCCATAAGTCCCCTGATCACCAAAACCATAAACCTTTCCCTCCAGTCTGGCCACGTTCCCTCTGTTCTAAAAACTGCCATCATTACACCCCTCCTCAAAAAACCCACCTTGGACTCGGCAGTCCTTGCCAATTACAGACCCATCTCCAACCTCCCTTTCCTTTCCAAGGTCCTGGAAAAAGTGGTAGCTGCACAGTTCCAGGACCATCTCCAACTCAATAACATTGCAGAGAAGTTCCAGTCTGGCTTCCGCACAGCCCATAGCACTGAAACAGCACTAGTCAGGGTCACTAATGACCTGTTGATGGCGGCTGATGCTGGCTCCCCTTCACTCCTCATCCTGCTTGACCTAACCGCAGCATTTGACACCATTGACCATCACATCCTCCTTAACCGTCTACACTCCATCGGCCTCTCTGACTTTGCTCTGAATTGGTTCGAATCATACCTCTCCGACAGAACCGAGTACGTCTCTTTGGGAGGGAAAAAATCCCGGACCCCACCTGTGGTGTCCCCCAAGGATCCGTCCTCGGCCCCGTCCTCTTCACCCTCTACTTGCTCCCCCTCGGCCGTGTCATCAGCCAGTATGGAATTTCCTTCCATTGCTACGCTGATGACACACAACTGTACCTTAAGACTGACTCACCCCCCTCTGCAGTTCCGCCGTCACCATCTCCATCATCCACACTCACTACCTGCCTGGAAGCTCCAAAACCGAAGCCATCCTAATTAGCACCCCCCACCAGGTTAATTCATCCTCCATTACCAGCATCTCTTTCTCCGGTCAAGTCCTTCCCCTCTCATCCATAGTCACCAACCTGGGTGTGAAAATTGACCCTCACCTAAACTTTGAGGCCCACATTAAACACCTGTGCAAAACCTCCTTTTTCCACCTCAGGAACATTGCCAAACTCCGTCCCACACTCACCCTCCCAGATGCAGAAAAACTTGTCCACGCCTTTGTCTCCTCCAGGCTGGATTACTGTAACGCACTTCTCATCGGGATCCCTAGCAAGAGCCTCCTGAGGCTCCAATACATCCAGAACAGCGCTGCTAGGATCCTGATGAGAGTGCGTAAGTACGACCACATCACACCGATCCTCCACTCACTTCACTGGCTCCCCATCACCTCCCAGACTGAATACAAAATATCCCTTCTGACCCATCAGTGCATCTATGGAAATGCCCCCCCCCCATCTCAAAGAACTCCTCACCCCAGAACCCTCCACTCGAAACCTTCGCTCTGCCAACACCAACCGCCTCCGTCCCCACAAGACCAAGCTCTGCACCATGGGCGACCGAGCCTTCTGCTCGGCTGCTCCCCGCCTGTGGAATGCCCTCCCTGACTACCTGAGAGCACCACAGACCACTGATGCTTTTAAAAGAGGGCTAAAAACCTACCTCTTTACCAAAGCTTTTTCTTAGTTTTTATATTTTATACATGCCATTGGGTGTTTTATTCCCTGTTTTTACCCTGTAGCACTTTGAGATTTGGTCTCCAAATGTAAAGTGCACTACAAATAAAATGCATTATTATTATTATTATGTGTGTGTGTGTGTATATATGCGTGTGTGTGTGTGTGAGTTAGTGTGTGTGTGTATGTGTGTATATATGTGTGTGTGTGTATGTGTATATATGCGTGTGTGTGTGTGTGTGTGAGTGAGTGTGTGTGTGTATGTGTGTATATATATGTGTGTGTATATGTGTGTGTATGTGTATATATGCATGTGTGAGTGTGTGTGTGTCAGTGTATGTGTGTGTATGTGTATATATGCGTGTGTGAGTGTGTGTATATGTGTATAGGAATGACGACATCATCCTGGGATGGGCCGTAAACCACTCTGTGACCTGGCGGGAGTGGTAGAAGGCCACATTGTCCCATACAATCACATATACTGGTGCACTCTCTGGCTCTCTTTCTGCTGAAAGCCTTTCAAACAGTTCATCAAGAAAAACAATAAGTTGTGCTGAATTGTATGGGCCAATGATGGCCTTATGCAGCTGCAGTCCATCAACAGATATTGCTGCACACACGGTGATGTTAGCCCCCCTCTGGCCTGGAACGTCTCCAGTTGCCCTTCTCCCGATTACATTCCTTCTACATTCCTGGCTCCATGACTCTACAGTAAATTTGAGAATACACAAGGTACCATATGTCACAAATTGTATAGCTTACTGTGCAAAATCTCAAAGAAAATGCCTTTGTGCTGTGTTGTTCAAAATGACCTTAGATATCTTACCTGGACATATTGGTACCTGAGTTCCTTGACACGGTCAGAGTTCCTGTCAAAGGGGACAGTGTACAACTGTTTCATCCGGATCTGATGTTTCTGTAGCACTCTTGAAATGGTTGTAGTGCTTACACTGTCAATGTTTGGAAATATGTTGTTGTCTGTGATTATGTTGTTGCATATTTCTCTTAGCCTGATGCTGACCATCCCAACTATTGCATCCTCCTGTTGAGGCATAAAAATTCTTCCCCTTCCCCCTGTGTGACTGTGTGAGGTAACCACTGGGTTCTGTAGTGAGTCAAAGACACAAGTGCACTGATACATCTGCTTTTTCTAGAGACTTCTTAAATCACAGTACTACTGTAATATACACATCAACTGAATTCCTTCAGTCAGAATGCTGTAAATACTGTATAGTACCTGCTGGTTTGCCTGAAAATCCTCACTATTGAAGCCACTGTGGATCTAGGCAAGTTTGGTTGAACCCTCAAACCTGCTTCCCTCAGGGACAGACCATGATTTACCACATGATCAATAACTGTGGCTCTGATTTCATCAGACACAACTGTTCTTGCTCTACTGCCTCCGCCTCCGCCTCCGCCTCCGCCTCCGCCTCCGCCTCCGCCTCCGCCTCCCCACCAAGGCTCAAGAATGCAGATGGCCCCTTTTGTATATGTGGTAACGGGGCACAACCAAACACCTGGGCAGGTCGTTCGCTGAAATGACAGCCAGGTGTTTCAGCAGTACATATACAGCAGTAATAGTGAAACAATCTCTTCAGTGACAACTACATCTACATCTATAGGGCGGCCTGTAGCGTAGTGGTTAAGGTGCATGACTGGGACACGCAAGGTCGGCAGTTCGATCCCCGGTGTAGACACAATAAGATCCGCACAGCCGTTGGGCCCTTGAGCAAAGCCCTTAACCCCACATTGCTCCAGGGGAGGATTGTCTCCTGCTTAGTCTAATCAACTGTACGTCACTCTGGATAAGAGCGTCTGCCAAATGCCAATAATGTAATGTAAAAACCCACCACCAATACAAAATGGGGGAATAATAGGTTTTAGCCTTTCAGTTTAGATTTATAATATATCATTGACTGTTTTGCTCTGATTCCATTTTTGCTTTACCTTCACCTTTGAACACAGACACACACACTCTACACTAGCCCTCCCACCCGTAGGGACAGTTGATCACATAAAGGGTTCAATTGGTTTGAATATTGCAAGAATTGGAAATTACCGAAACCACATCTTAGCGGGGTGCTTCCACCATTAACAGGGAGTCTGGGTACGATGTAATTCCTTCTGGGAATGGTTATTCATTAAATTTGTCACTCCCCTAACCGGGCTACTTAAACCCTCACTTTAGGTTATCATGCTGAGATTCAGACGGAAGGCTTGTCGGACACGTCCCTTGTGAATTTCCCTTTGCACTTTGCAATAAAGCTTTTCAGTTGAGAAGTGGTCATCAATGTGTTACTTTGCCACTTCAAATTTGATTCCACAACGGGACAAGAATATTCCCAACAGTAGGGTTTTTATAGGGGCTCAAAACGATAGTATAGCGGTCATTCTGATTGGTTGAAAAGGTATAAAGTTGAGCGTGCCATATGGCATTCTTGGGACTGAAAGGGTTAAGGACGGCAGAAACATGAATGGAACTCCAAACATTTTCTTGCTGACCAATAGTGTCACTGGATCACTCATCTTGAACCTGATTAAACTTTATATTCTCCTCTGAGACTCCTACAGTCATTGACGACTTTATTATGTAGACCTGTATACCAGCTTGTTAATGCAAGTATTTAATTAGCCAATCATGTGGCAGCAACTGAATGCATAAAAGCATGCTGAAGTGGTCAAGAGGTTCAGCTGTTCTTCAGATCAAATGTCAAAATGGGGGGAAAAGTGATCAAAGTGACTTTGACCACCGGGGGATTGAACCGGCAACCCTCCGACTGCCAGATGACTGCTCTTACTGCCTGAGCCATGTCGCCCCTCTAATGTGGTTTCCGCATCTGTCGGACTGTGTGTTGTGTTGTGGACGTGTGTGCGATCATATTGTGTAATCATGACCGGGGCGACATTGGCTCAGGCGTTAAGAGCAGTGGTCTGCAGTCGGAGGGTTCGATCCCGCCTGGGTGTGTCGAAGTGTCCCTGAGCAAAACACCTAACCCCCAAACGCTGGCTGGTGCTTGCGTGGCAGCCAATCACCATTGTTCTGTGTGTGTGTGTGTGTGTGTGTGTGTGTGTGTGTGTGTGTGTGTGTGTGTGTGTGTGTGTGTGTGTGCGAATGGGTGAATGAGAAGCATCGATTGTACAGTGCTTTGGATAAAGGCGCAATATAAATGCACACACATAAGGATCAAATGCTAAGCATTTACCATATCTGACCTCTTCTGCAGTCTGCGCTGGTCTTGACCTGCCTCCCGGACCCAAGTCTCTCCACAGTAAGCTCTCCCCAGTAAGCTTTCTGTGAGCTGGAAGATCAGACCCGGCATGCTGATTATCACTCACACTGTGGCCTAATGATAGTGTGGCCTTGCAGGGTGATTGACATGCATGCACTCACTCAAGTTCTGAGCGAACGGAAACCGAAGGAAGGAATCTGTCTGCTGATCTCATTCAGAAATCAACCATTTCATCCATTCTTTCTATCTTTTTCAGGTGCAATTATTGGGGGCAGTTTAGGAGGTAATGTGAAGTTTCCTACCGCTACTGTAGGATTCAAACTGGCAACCTCCATGTCTGTAGCAGGCAATGCAGGCGGAAGGGGAGAGGGCACATGCCTTTTTGCACTGAACCCTTAGTTATGATTCTTATGATTCCTGTGTCCATTAACTGATCGTTGTTTTGCTCAAAGGTGTTGCCATCGGTGTCGTTATCGGTATCATCGTATGGAAGTGCTGGAAAAGGTACGCCAAGAATTGTAAAACTGAATTTGGGGGTGTGAGTGTGTACATTTGGTGTAACGGTGTGTACCATATGTAGTGTATGGATCAGGGGTGGGCGAAGAGGGCGGAATCCGACCCTGGGTTTCATGACAACACCAGCTCTTAATGGCCGAACTGGCCGCTTGCGTGTGTCCTGCTAAGCTGGTGCAGCTGTGCCGTAGTCTCTTCTACAAGTGAAACTGTCCGTGTAATGCAGGGAGCCCCTCCGTTTCACAACTATGTGGCAACTTAATATTTTAATCTGTCATATGTTCATTTGAGATTATAGATCAAGCATATGCACCTGCTACAGCCACAGTATGCAAGTGTTTCCTGAAGATTTTACCGTGCTCATGTATGGGATAGAACAGTGTGTCTTATGGAGCAGTCACAAAACTAAATCTAAGGTACATTGTGCACCCCCTGGTGCAACAGCTAAGTAAGGCAGGAAGAAAAAGCTTGCAGAGGCCACAGGAGCATAGCTACTCGGCTCTCACGCAGACCAACAGGGCCGGATTATTCCGTGTGTGAAGTGCTTTGTGTTTTAAGGTTGTCGTGGATTCCAATCAATAGTCCAATGACGTCAAACTTTATCAGCACCAGCATGTATTTCACAGATGTACCCTCTTGCTTTGCTTATTCCAACTGCCGTTAACTAACTGAACCGCCCTGAACCCTACATTAACCAATCAGAGGGGAGTGTGTGCATGTTCCCAAAGATGATTTGCTATTTATATGTCAGTTCACAGAAAAATGTCATTTTGGCTCTTCCTAAGGTTCAAAAGGTGCTGACTGGGCAGGACGGGTTGTCCTCAGAACGCTGCGCCTCCTGATGGGAACATTATTGCATTTGGCAGAAGCTCTTATCCAGAGTGACATACAGTTTATTAGACTAAGCAGGAGACAATCCTCCCCTGGAGCAATGCTGGGTTAAGGGCCTTGCTCAGGGGCCCAACGGCTGTGCGGATCTTATTGTGGCTACACTGGGATTAGAGCCACCGACCTTGCATGTCCCAGTCATTTACCCTAACCACTACGCTACAGGCCGCCCTGAGTACGAGAGGAGTCCTCTTCAAAGTGATGCGGAAATGTCACTCAGGGGCCTGGAAATGATGGGCAATCGGCCATGTGACACCAGGGACAGGGACCATCGTCATGACGACATCGGGTACACCCCCAACATGGGTTTTTCTTGTATCATAATTTCTTCTGATTAAGGATTTGTTTGATAAATTGCTTTATTGAATCGCTTATTTTTTTAATTCCTGATTTAATTTGATTACATTACATGTCATTTGGTTGATGCTTTAATCCTAAGCAATTTACAGTTGATTAGACTAAGCAGGAAACAATCCTACAGGACCCTACACCCCTGCCAGACCTCTTCGTTCAGCCTCCACAGGCTGCTTGGCACCTCCCCCTCTCCGAACCTCCACCTCACGCTCACGACTACTGTCTGTTCTGGCTCCACGGTGGTGGAACGAACTCCCCTTTGAGGTCAGAACTGTAGAATCTCTCCCCACCTTCAAGCGCAAACTGAAGACGCACCTCTTCAAGCAGCACCTCTCCCCATCCCTCCCTATCTCCCTGTGAACCTTAATTGTTGTCTTTCTGTGATTTACTTTGTGTATCGGTATTTTTAGTTGGCTAGGTAAGCAGTGTTTGGATAGTTAAGTTTGGTCACTTTTGCTTTGTTGTTTGTTTGTTTATTTGTTTGTAAAAAAAAAAAAAATTCAAATAGGCCCTGGTCCTTATCTTTGTTGTACAGGTAGCAGTCCCTCTAGGGTCTTTCAGCACACTTATCCCTGGTTATGGGTATGCACTTTGTTGTACGTCCCTCTGGATAAGACCGTCTGCCAAATGCCATTAATGTAATGTAATGTAATGTTATTGTGGTTACACCGGGGATCAAACCACTGACCGGTCCCAGTCACGTACCTTAACCACTGCGCTACTGGCCGATTTAACTTTAATTCCTTTAATTCTAAATCCTTATACTTAGTTCATATAATTGGCCTAATTTTGAATCTTACTTTGTTTTGAAGTTTGTTGACCAATATGACGTGTGTATGTTTTTTTTCTTTCTTTCTTTTTTTTCTTCCTTTTCATTCATCAGTTTTTTGGTTAATCTCCCAGGCAGTGCTTCCTAGCCGTATTCCAAAGTTTCAAGCTCATCAAACCCTGTCTAATTATCAGCTTTAACACAGAGAGATAATAATGGGACTCCAGCTCGGCCTTTGGGTAGACGCAGCAATAATTTTTACATTCCGTGCCCGGTGTGTTTCTGGACCAACTGCTTCCTCTGTTTCTTCTTATGCCCTTCCTTCCTACCTTCTTGGCTGCATAAGTTAGTTGTCATTGTAGTTCATGAATGCTTTGTAATAAATCATATAACTGGTGTTATGCTTCTTCCTTCTATATTTGAAAGAGTGCTAACATTTTCTTAGGATTTTTTTCTTCTTACAATAATCATGAATAACCCTAATTATGATGTGTGTGTATATACAGTGCATCCGGAAAGTATTCACAGCGCTTCACTTTTCCCACATTTTGTTATGTTCCAGCCTTATTCCAAAATGGAATAAATTATTTTTTTTCCTCAGAATTCTACACACAACACCCCATAATGATAACATGAAAGAGGTTTTTTTTATTATTTAAAATAAAAGTACAACCTAGTACAAAACACTAGGCACACAAAATAAAAGAACCTTGAGACACAGCTCAGGAAAAACACAAACCAAAATACAAATACCGGGGACAACGTCCCTCACCCAAAAGTTCACACAAGCTAGAAATAAAAAAGAACCTTTAGGAAGGTGTCAGAAGTGCACACAGCACTAACAATCGGATCACCTTCCTTACCTTTTGCTTTTAAGGGAGACAGAAACCCGAACCAGCACGATACCTGACTCACAAAACCCGAGTCTACCGCGTGCTTTACCAGCTTGGTGCAAGGGCGAACGGTTGACACCAAAGCGCCGACAGACTGCCATCGAGTGCTTTAAATACCCTCAGGAGGTAGGCTCCCCTGGCACTAATGAGGGCCAGGTGAAAATAATGAACCCCTGCCCCCTGGTGGCCACAACCGGTCACTACCTCCAAACCCTGACAGTATTGTCTTCTGTTTTTAAGTCTTTTGCCACAAGTCAAGTCTAAAGTCATTGAATGCAAGTCTCGAGTCGAGTGTAGTCTCAAAGTAGCCTAGTTTACTGAAACAACCAAGCATTTTTTAGAGTGTACCTATTAAAATGTTTATTCATTTATTTATTTATCTATCTTATCTAGGCTATCTATCAACAAGTGAATGTTGTGTGAGCCTTGCGATAGTTTGGCGGCCTGTCCAGGGTGTTCCTACCTCTCACTAAGTGCATGCTGGGATATACTCTAGCACCCCTCGCGACCTTGAATGGGTTTGATCTCGGATGAATGAATGGATGTTTCGACGATATCAGCAGTGTGCAAAAGTCAGTTTCTTGAAAGTTGTTCTGGCTGTTCTGTGGATCTACCACTAGATGGCAGTGTTTGTACAGGTTCAGTTTGACTCCGTTGCCGGTTTAGCCTCCACGAATGTCTGAGGAAATGTCTTTATTCATCCCAGTGGCTAAGACTTTGCTCATTCACTGATGTCACGGTTATCCCATACCTAGTCCTGCTCAGATTCTCCCACTGAAGCCAAGTTTAATACTTTAATCTTAATCTGACTGCTTCATGTTTGTGCTCAGATTTGAATATCATTTCAAAAAGTCGGGGAGGGACATTTCACGGTTTTCTCTACACTATGAAAAGCTGATTTGTCCCTGCGATTACTTGTTTTTTGGTGGCTAAAGCCTGTTTTACAGCAGCAGATCCACTTGGTGCCATCAGAGGGCTGGGTGCACACTGCACTCTCGGGCACGATGGCGCACAACCGTGTGCAGACGCCGTGGGGAAAAAAATGCGCTTCATGAACTTACCTTACATTGACAGTGGCTCCAACAAAAACCATTAAAACACAGAAAGGGTGACTACACAAATATAACACAAATGATTGATGCTCGCACGGGATAACGCGCGAGTCTCCACCACTATACACAATCTCATATTTTGTAAGCCATGCCTGCATATGCAACTTGCTGTGGTCTACAAAGATTACATATGTGCCGAAGGAGATACGCTGTTGATGATTCTTAGGCTTTAGTATCGTACTCTGACACCAGTGTGACATTTTGGGAAAAGTTAAGCCGATTAGCCCAAAATAAACAGTGTTAATGCAAGGCCGATTTAGCTGAAAGATAGGGGCCTAAACTGTGTTTGTGTTTAGTCTTCACCAAGACCATCAAGATGTTCCAGCAATATAGATTACTATGAAGAACTGTGATACTCGGTGTTTTATTTTCAGAAATCCTAAAAAACGAGTCTAGAAGGAGTGCGGTTTTTGTATACACTGTTCAATTCGATCTGGGAAAGAGTAAGTTGGCTACAAGTAATTAAACATGTGGAAAAATTAGTTCTCTCATCGCACGTTGTTTTCAAATTGTAAGCGATGACAGGCGGAACTTGTTTTTCTTGGTGGAAACTTGATATTTTTACCTGTGCCGAAGACGAGGTTTATTGTTTGTGACGTCACATAGCCTGCCTCCCCGAACCTCTACCCAAACCCCCCCACTGTGAGACAACAGAGATTGCGGTGATGCATTAATTCCCGGTGGAATTTAAATAAGGCAATGAGCTCTACTGTCTAGCTTATCGCACTGTCCAAACTGCTATAGGTAAGTGAGCTTGATTGAACTGTATTAACTGCAGTATTCGTTGATATAAATGATACTCCCTCCCCATGAACGTCGGAACGTAGGCTTTTTTATTTATTTATTTTTTGGGCAAGAATGTGGGAGGGCAGGTTAATGGTGAAATGCAAATAATCATGGCATTAAATTAATTAATCAAAGGGAAGCAGAGCTCCGTTGCCTGCAATCGGATCGGGTTATAATAAATAAATAATAATGTAAATGTTTAATTTTCATGCAAGAACTTGCAGACTGTGTAGATGATGCGATGGCCTCTTCAACGAGGAGGAAATTCAGCTGTGCGAAAGAGGGGAGGAGGCTTCAGCCGGAGATCAGAGTGGAAGAAGGAGCAGGTGAGCCAGAACCCTGCCCACACCTGTATACCTGCTCACTGATATACCTGTGCACCTGTAACACCTGT